>NW_009213480.1:0-17698 GCF_000690835.1 Fulmarus glacialis | reverse complement strand
GGGGGAAGGGGGAAAGAAAGATAAAGCTAGACACGTTTTACAAGATCTCATAATTAGTCAATGTTCGGTTTCTTCTAACAAGTTTCATAACAGCAGTGGTTAGACCTGTTGCTATGTTGGTTCCCAACACGGAATTTCATTTTTGTCTGTATAAATAACACTGGGGCAATCACAGACTGGAGGACTGTGGAATGGATTGAGAGTAGCCCTGCCGAGAAGGACTTGGGGATATTGGTAGATGAAAAATTAGACATCAGCTGGCAATGTGCACTTGCAGCCCAGAAAGCCAGTTGTATCTTGGCTGCATAAAAAGAAGCGTGGCCAGCAGGTCGAGGGAGATGATTCTGCCCCTCTACTCTGCTCTGGTGAGACCCCACCTGGAATACTGCATCCAGCTCTGGGTCCCCCAGCACAAGAAAGACATAGACCTGTTGGAGCAGGTCGAGCGGAGGGCTATGAAGATGATCAGGGGGGTGGAACACCTCTCCTATGAGGAAAGGCTGAGAGAGTTGGGGTTATTCAGCCTGGAGAAGAGAAGGCTTTGGGGAGACCTTACTGTGGCCTTTCAATACTTAAAGGGGGCTTATAAGAGAAATGGAGAGAGACTCTTTACCAGGACCCATAGTGGCAGGACAAGAGACAATGGTTTTAAACTGAAAGAGAGTAGATCTAGCTTAGATATAAGGAAGAAATTTTTTACTATGAGGGTGGTGAGACACTGGAACAGGTTGCCCAGAGAAGTTGTGGATGCCCCATCCTTGGAAGTGTTCAATGTCAGGCTGAATGGGGCTTTGAGCCATCTAGTGGAAGATGTCCCTGCACGCCGCAGGGAGGTTGGAACTAGATGATCTTTAAAGGTCCCTTCCAACCCAAACCATTCTATGATTCTGTGATAGTAGTGAGGGGTGACAGGGGGATGCAAGAGAGATGAACAATAACAGTTGAATGTCTTTGTATTTGATTTTTGTTGTCAGGTGTTGCAGAATGTTTCTATAGGAAGAAACACTTATACAAGATTTAGCCAAATTATTTGCTCTACTCTTTGACTTCTTTTGCCCATGGGCAAATCACTCCCTTAAAACCTTTTAAACTCCCAGCCTAAAAATGTAAGACAGGAAAGTATGAAAACAAAGAAGGTTATCCAACTCCTTTGACTTTCGTTGAGATGTAAATTGTCATTTACATTGAGATGTAAATGGCAACAGTAGTCACTCTGTACATCTCTGTATTAAGCTTTTCCCTAGCAAGTAACATTTCTTATGTTTTGGAGTCCCTGATCTTACCTCCAGTTTACAGGCACAGAAGTAGTACAAATTAATTTCGCTTTGCAGTTGAATAATCTTGCTGAATAATCTTGCTGTTGGTGGGGGACAGGCAGCTGGATTAAAATGCATTCTCAGGGATGGGAAATAAGATTTACTGAAAAGCGAGGCAGAAAATTCTGAAAGGATTCAGAGAAACTGGCAGAATCTGTTAATAGTTCAGCGTTTCTCAGTACCATCAGTTTTGGAAGAAAGATGTTTAGAGGCTTAAGCTACAGATGAGAATGTAGACAGATCTGGTTGCCCATATAGGTACAAATTGTTAATGCCATCTAGATTAGGTTAAGGCAGGCAAGGAAGTCTCACATGATTTAGTAGGCTTATATTATATGACTAGGCTGTAAGCTGCATGTGTTTGCTTACTGCCCTGGGCAGTGCAAATGAGGAAACCCCAAAATCCTGTAATTTGTTTTATATTTAAAGATAGGGCTTCAAATAATGGTGTCATGAAAGTCTGATTTGTTGAAGATGAGAGTATTAAGAGTTTAACTGATGCTGTGCATTTTCGCAGGGATACTTCAGCATATATTTTCAAAAAGATGTTTAACATCATCATTTTCCTTAGTAAGTGCCAATATTGAATGTAGAATATATGCATAATTCATCTGCAAAGGATTAATACATACATAAGAAAAAACCCTACTAGTGACAGGGTATTTTTTAGTTTGAGCCATAGTTGCTTTGTATAGATTCTGTTTTAGCATGAATGTTTTGACTTTTTTAAAAAAAATCTTAATTTTATGTTTTTCAAAGAGTGCAATCAATTTTTTTTAAAATATAATACCTAGTATCGCCTCCCTCTTATAATGGGCTTTTTATCGGTAGATTTCAATATCCTGTTTGTGACAAAGTTAGAACAATTACATGGACCATGTTCTTAGATGAAAATATGTCATGCTGGATCCAACAGCACGAGAGAGGTGAGGCTACTACAGCTCCATGTTCCCAGATCCAACCAGTAGCAAGGCTGAAGATGTATTCCCATGCACACTCAGAGCACATGTACTACACCAATATATCCATGGCCAGCCACAGAGATAACAAACAGACACTCAGAGCACTCACATGAACACAGATAGCACTAACAGTCGCATCCTGCTCCCTTCTTTGGCTGGACAGGATGGAAGTCCATTGGAGAAAACATATATATGTATTTATATATGTACAAGGTGGATCCCTCCAGCAGCTGGGCTCACTCAGTCTGTCCAGTTGCTGGCTCCTGCATCCCAGTCTCCCCCAGCTGTGCTGGCACCTGGCATACAAAACCCCACTCCACTTGCTGGTACAGGCTGTTGTGTACACACACATACACGCCCACCTAGACCTGGCGGGGACTCCCCTGGTCCCACAGCTGACCGCCCTAGGCTCTGCTGAGACAGCCCCGGGAGGGGCCCAGACAGGGTGTTGGTTCCTCAGGCATCCTTGGTTTGGGTTTCCACCTGCTTTTATGTACCTTTGTGCTCCTATGGGCTTCTGGAGATGTGTCTTTGATGGGCTGATGGCTCTTCTGTGATGAACTTGGTGTATGATTTGGACTTCCCTCCTGGCATTGTCTCTGTGCTAGTTTGTGGGTGTGCAGATGAGCTTTTATTACATAACCTAACACGTTACTTCAGTTTTCAGCTGTGAAGTAAGGGTTTTGAATAACATTTACAATGGCCTTTGCATATCTTTACCAGTTTGTGTAGTTGTACATGTATATCCACATTTGCATGAGTAGATATGCCTTAAAGACCTGTCCAATCACAAAGGGAACCTGTATGAATTGAGCTTCATCTTCCTCCTGTTGTGCAATTACTATCAAATTGTGGAGAGGGAAATTATTTCTGCATCTGAGAACACATTGCCTCTCTCCTTTTCGTTGTTCATTTCTTCCTTTTCTCTCACAGAAGAGAAAGGCTGAGAAGTTTTAGTTGACTGACTCTGTATAGAACATATGCATTTGTTTTGTATAGTTATCTGTCTAGGTTTTGAAATCTCAGTATAAGTTTCCTAATATTAATCTTATTCTAAAATTCTTAAAAGTCAATCCCTCCCCACCCCGACTTCCTTAAACAACAATGAAAAATATTCATTTTGTCTTGCCTCCCTGTGATACTCTTGGCTTTTATGCTTAAGTGACTACTAAATAAGCCTGCACATTTTGGGGAAATTATTGAGTTTACATTCATTCTTAAACTTGACCACATCTGGTAGCACTGAGTACGTTATGAATTTTCCTGGTCTAACTAGACAGGATTCAATTCTGACTCCAAAAGGCAAACAATTTAATAGATAACACTAAGGTATTTTGCTTTTGAAAAAGAAATGTGTGAAGAATATCTTAATGAGAGTTTGATTTCATGTTTAAAAAATAGCCTGTGTGTGGAGGCAGTCATGTAATTTGAACACTCTTCATTTAAAGCTACTGAATTGACTGTTTAATAATTCAGGGTTTCCTACAGCATGTAAACCTGCCAATCAATTAAAGATGACATTTGAACAGAGAATTGTTTTAAAAAGCTATTTTTTGTTTTAAAAAATTAAATAAACGAAAGAGTCAAACAGGACAGGGGCAAGGGGAAGAGGGAGAAGGAAGGGATGGGGAATTAATAACTGCTAAAGCTGACATTATTCAACATTGGAGCTGACAAATCAAGCAATAAGACTGTTGCAGATCCCTAACTTCATGAATGCTTTGCTCTGTATAGAAATTATATAATGCAAAACATGTAAATGTCTAGCAAGGTACTACTAAGGCTAGAAATGAAAGTTAACAAGATGCAAACAGTTCTTAACTACAACTGGAAACTAAATGCAGTCTTCATTGTTCCATTTTGTTTCAATAAAGTCAGATCCAGCCCTAATGAGGTCAATGGAAGATGGCTATTTTTCCCCATTAGGATATGGATAGTGGCCTACCATGCTCTGATACGAAAGTAAATCTTGTTCACAAATGTGGCATAATTTAATAACATTAAAAAGTTCCAAAGTGAAGGTATGAATTCTTTAGCCTAGGACTAAACGTAATGTTAGAATTAATGCTGTCCTAAATTTGCAGATCCTTTTCGAAGTATTAAGACATTTTTTCTTTTCACTAAAACAACTGGTAAAATGCTTATATGCTTTAGTACAAAATATTTCTGTAGTCTCATTCTTTGAACTGGTGGAGTTAAAGGTTTTCCTTGAAATCAATGTTTCTTCATTCTCAAAAATTTCCATTCAGTAAGTTCAATCTGGGGGGATAAAATGCCAAAATTGAAGACTTACTTTAGAACTGGAATATCGTATTTTCCTCCAAGGGTTTCCCTGACCTTCCCATCCCTGACCTTCCCATTCCTGACCAGTTCTTCCTAATTTGTAAGTATGAGGTCCAAAGAATGCCTATTCTTACCAGGTCCTCAATCATCTGTATCAGGAAGTTGTCACCAGTGCACCCAGAAACCTCCTGGATTGCTTCTGCCATTCTGGGTAATCCCTCCAGCAGACTTTGGGGTGGTTTAAATCCCCCATGAGGACCTAGAACTTGGCTAGGGACATAAAAAATAACAAGACTGTTTTCTTCAGGTACATAGGACAACAAAGAAAGATGAAAGAAACTGTACCCCTCCTGATGAGCAAAGCGGGAGACTGGCTACAACCAACATGGAGAAGGCTGAAGTACTCAACAACTTTTTTGCCTTGGTCTTCACTGGCAAGTGCTGTAGCCATGCCGCCCAATTCACAGAATCCAAAGGCAGGGACTGGAAGAATGAAGTATTGTCCACTGTAGGAGAAAATCAGATTTGAGACCATCTAAGGAACCTGAAGGTGCACAAGTCTGTGGGACCTGATGAGATGCATCCGAGGATCCTGAGGGAACTGGCAGATGAAGTTGCTAAGCGATTCTCCATCATATTTGAAAAGTCATGGCAGACTGGTGAAGTTCCCAATGACTGGAAAAGGGGAAACATAACCCCCATTTTTAAAAAGGGAAAAAAGGAAGACCCAGGGAACTAGAGGCTGGTCAGTCTCACCTTTGTGCCCGGCAAGATCATGGAGTAGATCCTGCTAGAAACTATGCTAAGGCACATGGAAAACAGAGAGGTGATTGGGGACAGCCAACATGGCTTCACTAAGGGCAAATTGTGCCTGACAAATGTGATGGCCTTCTATGACAGGGTTAGAGCATTGATGGTTACCTGGAGTTTTGCAAAGCATTTGATACTGTCCCACGCAACATCCTTTTCTCTAAAATGGAGAGATATGGATTTGACAGGTGGACCACTTGGTGGATAAAGAATTGGCTGGATGGTCACACTCAAAGAGTTGTGGTCAACGGCTTGATGTCTGGATGGAGACCAGTGACAAGTGGTGTCCCTCAGTGTCTATATTGGGACCAGAATTATTTAACATCTTTGTTGGGGACATGGACAGTGGGACCGAGTGCACCCTCAGCAGTTTGTGGATGACACCAAGCTGAGTGGTGTCGTTGATAGTCTAGAGGGAAGGGATGCCATCCAGACAGACCTTGACAGGCTAGAGAGGTTGGCCTATGTGAACCTCATGAAGTTCAACAAAGCCAAGTGCAACAAGGTCCTGCACCTGGGTATGGTCAGTCACCAGTATCAGTACAGACTGGGCAATGAATGGATTGAGAGCAACCCTGAGGAGAAGGACTTGGGAATATTGGTGGATGAAAAACTGCAATGTGCGCTCACAGCCCAGAAAGCCAATCGCATCCTGGGCTGCATGAAAATAAATGTGGCTAGCAGGTCAAGGGTGGTGATTCTGCCCCTCTACTCCGCTCTCCTGAGACCCCAGCTGGAGTATGGTGTTCAGCTCTAGGGCCCCCAGCATAAGAAAGACATGGACCTGCTCGAGCGGGTCCAGAGGTGGGCCACGAACATGATCAGGGGGCTGGAGCACCTCCCTTATGAGGACAGGCTGAGAGAGTTGGGGTTGTTTAGCCTAGAGAAGAGAAGGCTCTGGGGAGACGTTACAGCAGCCTTCCAGTACTTAAAGGGGGCTTACAAGAAAGGTGGGGAGGGTCTCTTTATCAGGAAGTGTAGTGATAGGACAAGGGGTAACGGTTTTAAACTGAAAGAGGGTAGATTTATATTAGATATTAGGAAGAATTTTTTATTGTGAGGGTGGTGAGACACTGGAACAGGTTGCCCAGAGAAGTCGTGGATGCCCCCTCCCTGGAAATGTTCAAGGCCAGGTTGGATGGGGCTTTGAGCAACTTGATCTAGTGGAAGGTGTCCTTGTCCATGGCAGGGAGGTTGGAACTAAATGATCTTTAAGGTCCCTTCCAACCCAAACCATTCTATGATTCTGAGACTCTATGACCAGGGCCTGCAAAGATGACGATTCTTCCTATTGTCTGAAAAAGGCCTCACGTACTACTACTTCCTGATCAGGCAGACTGTGGAAGACGTATACCACAACATTACCCACATATTAGTCTGCCTTCTAATCCTGATCAACAAGCCCTCTGCTGGCTCATCATCTGTCCCCAGGCAGAGCTCCATGCATGCCTGCTACTCTCTCACATAAACGGCAACTCCCTCTTCTCGTTTTCCCTGCCTGTCCTTCCTGAAGAGCTGGTATCCATCCATCGCAGCAGTCCAGTCATGTAAGCTATCTCACTGTGTTTCCCAATGAGATGATAACCTTGCAATTGCACACAGACCTCTAATACTTTTTTATTTCTTCCCCATGATGCATGCATTATTGCATAGGCACTTCAGAGAGGGTCTCAGTCATACGGATTTCCTGGGAAAGGTGAGAGCTTTCTGCATAGTGCTGTCCCACAGGTGCTTCCTTATTTATGTGCATATGTTTGAAGTGGGCTCCCTTCAGCCCTGTTTTGGTAATTACAAGGTCTGTATTGTCCACATAGCCCTGCATACTTTGTTAGCCAACTCAGTCCACCACTTCCTCACCTGGCTGTGGATCGTCATCTCCCTCCTCCTGGTTTAAAGTACTCCTCACCAGGTTGGCCAGCATGTTGGCAAAGATACTTCTGCCATAATTCATCAGGTGGATCCTGTTTTTTCCAAGCAGTCTGCAATCCTCACATGGGGTCCTGTGGTCATAAAAATTAAATCCCTGTTGTCAATACCAGCTGTGCAATCAGTTGTTGACCTACAGAATCCATCTATTTCTCCTTAAACCCTTCCTCCTCACTGGCAGGATCAATGAAAGCACCATGTGGGCTTCCTTGCCCTTGATGCTCTGCTCAGGGCTATGTAGTCAATCTTAATATGTTCCAGGTCTCCTCTCGCAGTATTGTTGGTGCCCATGTGGACACAGGAGTAGCGGAATGTTATAATCTGAGGGCTTGGATAAGCCTCGGCAGTTTTTCCACGGCATCCCAGAAGATGCTGAACCCTCAGTAAGAAGCAAACCTCTTTAGACGACAGGTCAAGTTGGCAGATGGGACCTCTGTTCACCACAGCAGGGATTTACCCGCTACTAATACTTACTGCTTCCTCTTGATGCTTCTTCATGGCTCAGGCTCAGCCAGCTTTGATGCCTCATTTGATAGAGCTCGCAACCCTTCATCTGCTACAAGAACACCAAACCTATTCTGCAGGTGCAGGCCTGCAGGTAGAGCCAAAGCCTTTTTCCTGTTTCCAGAAATCACATGCTTCCAGCTTTGGTCATTGTGGGAATAGGCACCCAATGTGGATTTATGTGCCTAGCTGAAATCTACTGCTTTTATTTTAATGTAGTGTTTAAACTAGTGTTTTGGTTTATTTCTTTCTCATACCATGGATCTTTAACAGCAATTCTTGGCATTCTATCATCAGATAGAATCAGATAGTATCGGATTCCTGATGATAAAATAATTTCACCCTGTGGTTTGTCAACTCCTCTTGAGTTCACTTGTACATTGACTTCTGTATCTCTTGAGTATCTGAATTTTGGAGAGTTTAAAACAGCAGCTGGGGATTAACTCTTCTGTAGACTAAATGTTACAAAACTTAAGATTAAACTCAAAATTGCTTCTCTGTTATACAAAGGGAATCAGTTCCTGGGGAACTTACTTGCCATAGGTTCATTGAAGAGACTTAGAACCAGTGGTAAACTCTTAAGTGAACCTGGAAAAGAGTTCAAAACAGTTCAAATAAATATCCTGGGAGTTCTCACTGCTTCATGCAAGCTGTTATAATGGGCCTTCTGTAAAAGTAGGAACTCCTCATCTTATAAATGAGATCAGCAAGGTAAAAAAAATCTGACAAGGACACAGTTGAATGTATTGCAGCTACACAGTGTATATATGAGTATTACAATAAAATCAAACACTTCGGTTAAGGAACAGCAGAATTCAGATTGCCAGTGAATGTATAGTACAATAGTGTTCACTTCTGTGACTGCATGCGCTTTTTGTGTAGGAATCTTGTCTCTTTAAACTAAACTATGAATTTGCTCTTCAGTGATTTAAAGATTTTGAAGAAATCCCACTCCACTTTCTGCAAGAGTTAGAAATTACATATTGAATAGATTTATGAACAGAATTCTACGGTTGCAACTACAGAAGACTCCTGTTAGTCACTTCCCGGGCTTTGGCCTGTGTTCCTGTGAGCACAAGGAAGGACTCATGAAGGCAACAGAAAATTTTATAGCCCACAAAGCAGAAGGTCACAATGGAGAGCAAACTTATATCCCTCTAGTGCCTACAGCAGAATTTGCAATACTAGAAAACCTACCTAAATGTTTTGGAGGCTGTCCATTCATTTTGAGGTGACCAATCTGAGATTCTAAAGACTTAATTGCCAAAGGCTGAATGCTCAAAATTGCAAGATAAAAATCTATTGAAACTGTGCTTGGAATGTATGATATGTAAATAGTGATCTTCCTCAAAATGGGCACCCAAAATTATTAGAAGCCCTTAGAATCCTATCTTCAAAATGAGATTAGAGTGCTTCCTCACTTAGAATGTGTTGTATGATATATTAGTGGTCAAAGTCTTCAAATGCTATAATGATGGGGCAGTGAAAAGCCCCAGGGAAATTACCAATTCAGTAGGTCTCCCTTCAGAGTGGAATCAAACAGTGCATAGTAAATAAGACTTAGGAATGACATTGAATAACAGAATAAAGTATTTAACTGCTGCTCATTTAATGAGCAGTGTCCCTTTTGGGAACAAAAGAAAGTGGTAGTCCTCTGGAAGATGTGTGCAAGCACGTCATTAGACTGAATTACACGCACAAAATGAAATCAGCAATGTTTCTAATACAGTATTATATATGTTAACAAGGCATTTAGAGACAAGTAGCCCAGACCATGGAGAAACCGTCAGCTCTAGCTGACAGCACCTTGTATGAAAGAGGGTGGCACCCATGAGTAGATGATACCTGCTTTGCCAGAGGGTATGAAATATTTGCTGATAGCATTCACTACAAGCTGAACTCTCATTTTTGATTGACCTGGAGCTTTCTGCCTGCCCACCTCCTTCCCATGCTAGTTTCTTCACCACTGAAATGAAGAAGTCTCCGAAAAACTCTCTGAGACTCAATTTAGAATTTTAGAAAGCAGGTATTCTTTATTGCAGCACTGGACGCACAGGGGATCGCTCCACCTAGTGTGCGTGCCAAATCATGTAACCTAGGGGTTAAATACAACTAGAGTATACATATTCATTACATTTCTGAGAAATAATCTAAATATTCATGTTATTTCCCAGAATTCATTAACATATGCAAATATCCCTGACGCATGCTTGTGCTCTTTGGTGGTCTTTCGGGGTCCTCTGGTGGTCATCGATAGTCTTCATCACAGTGCCCTCTGGTTGAACTCAGTCTTCACGCATGCTCCGTTTGTCCCTCGGCTTGGTTCACATGTTTTTCACTTGTAACAAGCTAGCTTATTCCAGTATACCTTCCCTATCAACCCTACAAGGTTAGCTTCTCTATCTAATTAACATAAAGTACAAAGTTTCAAGGCTTTTTTATCTATTGAATGTCAGGCCTATCTATTCATAAAGCATTCCTAACCCATCTACATCATTTGAACCAAAGAATCTCATGTCTCTTCACTGTTCCTTCCCTTCCTTATAGGGTTGTTCCGTTTCCGTGGTTACTGCTCACTGGAGCCTAACAATACTTTCAAGATACACAATTTATCTACATACCTACAAACACAACACCTGTTAGTTACCTACTTTTAAACAACAGATCTTAAAAAACTATATCCACTACATCAATTTGAGACTTATGATGTTACTCCCTATCACTACCATTCCATTGTCCTCATCTTGTAAAGACTGTTTTCCTCTTAGGCTGGTCTTGCCAGTCTCTGTATGCAGAAAATCCTGTTCCCACTTAATGATGCCTCTTTGTCCCTGTCAGCCTTTCCCCCAGCATTCAACTGTCTCCTAGCCTGACTCTGTTATACATACCTGCTTCTGTGCTGTGCTTACCGTCCATCTGGACCTAGACCAAATTTCCCCTACCAGTTCTTGAGGTCTTCTTCCCCCCTCTCTTTTTCCTTCTGCTTTGTTGTTCTTATAAATCCCCCAAATCTGTTTACTTCACTTCCCAGTATTGTTCAAGAACCTATTTCTTTTCCCCAAAAGATACATAGTTTCTTTATCTTCCTTATTCTCCTGCACAGACCTATTTTCTTCACTGCTATCACTAACCACGTCCAATGGCTGTTGTCCTGGGAGCTGGGCAATCTCTTTTCCCACTCTGCAAGGAGCCCAGGATGTCTCTTCAGAGTCCAGATCCAGGCCATTTGAGAAGCCACAATCACTGGAAAAAATACTGCCAGCGCAAGTCTGAAACTTGTCAGTAAACATATTGCTTTAGATAAAGCTGGGGAAAAAAAAAACTCATAGAAGAAATCATTTTTCAAAAGATTATGATTTTATTAATTTTGGGCTGGTTTTCATTCAGCACAAAACTCTACCTTTTGTGTACACACCTGTCTTTCAGTTTCACCCTTCAATCCCTTCTGAAAAGTGTGGGAACATTTGAGCTCTCCAGTGAGTCACTAATGTTTTAATGTGGTTGAGAGGCAGCAGAAAGTAAAGGCATTCTCCCCTAAGTGCATTCCCAAAGGTCTGAAATGTTTGATTTATTTGTATTAAAAAAGGAAACTTGGAGTGAAACAAATAAATTTGCAGAGTTGCAAGTATAGTTGGAAATGACAGGAAGCATTCCAGTAAACCAGGGTGCTACTAGAAAAAGGAGGATTTTAATATACTTTTAAATTTTCTTCTATGTTGCTCATTTGATTGGAGAACCCTGATATGGATATTAATCTATTTTTCCCTATGGGTACCCTAAGATGTCTGTCTTAAGTTCTAGTTGCACTGTAATGTTGAATCACCTGATCAATTTCTATGATGAAATGACTGGCTTGGTACCTAAGGGGAAAGCAGTGGATATTGTCTACCTGCACTTCAGTAAGGCCTTTGACACTGTCTCCCATAAGATCCTCAGAGACAAGCTGATGATATACAGGATGGATGAGCAGAGAGTGAGGTGGATTGAAAACTGGCTGAGTGGCCAGGCCCAGAGTGGGCACCAAGTCTAGTTGGAGGCCAGTAACAAGCGGTGTACCCCAGGGGTCAATACTGGGTCCAGTCCTGTTTAATCTCTTGATGAATGAACTAGATGATGGGGCAGAGTGTACCCTCAGCAAGTTTGCTGATGACACAACACTGGGAGGAGTGGCTGACACACCAGAGGGCTGTGCTGCGATCCAGAGGAACCTGGACAGGCTGGAGAAATGGGCTGACAGAAACCTCATGAAGTTCAACAAGGGTAAGGACAAAAGCCTGTACCTGGGCAGGAACAACCCCATGCGCCAGGACATGCTGAGGGCTGACTGGCAGAAAAGCAGCTTTGCAGAAAAGGACCTGGGGGTCCTGATGGACACAAATTTGAACATGAGCCACCAATGTGCCTTTGCCACAAAGAAGGCTAATGGTATCCTGGGCTGAATTAGGCAAAGTATTGCCAGCAGGTTGAGGGACGCGATCTTTCCCCTCTACCCAGCACTGGTGAGGCCACACCTGAAGTACTATGTCCAGTTCTAGGTTCCTCAGTACAGTAAAGACATGGGCATACTGGGTAGGGTGCAGAGAAGGGCTACAGAGATGGCTGAAGGGAGTGGAGCATCTGTCCTATGAGGAAAGGCTGAGAGAGCTGGGACTGTTTAGCCTGGAGAAGGCAAGGCTCAGGGGGGATCTTATTAATGTATATAAATGCCTGAAGGGAGGGTGTAAAAAGGATGGAGCCAGGCTTTTTGCAGTGGTGTCCAGTGACAGGACCAGAGGTGATGGGCACAAAGTGAAATGCGGGAGATTCCCTCTGAACATCAGGAAACACTTTTTTACTGTGAGGGTGACTGAGCACTGATGCAGGTTGCCCAGAGAGGTTGTGGATTCTCCATCCTTGAAAATGTTCAAAAGCCCTGTAGACACAGTCCTGGGCAGTCTAGTCTAGGTGGCTCTGCTTGAGCGGGAAGGTTGGACTAGATGACCTCCAGAGGTCCCTTCCAACCTGAACCATTTTGTGATTTTGTAAATATTATGTTTAGTAGGGTACTAGCAATCAAAGCTCAGATGAAAGTGCATAAAACATCAAATTTATCAACAATTTGAGATGATGTTGGGTTTCTGCTATTACTAGTGGGTACTTTATATCACTTAGCTGCAGCACACTGGAAATATTTTCAGCATGTGCAGAGAGCAAATGAAATATTACCATATAACATGGACAAATTTTTTTATCACAATCAGAAAATTTAGTTTGATTACTTTTTAGAATGATGATGTCTTCCTTGCCTTTCAAACTTTTGACTGCTGTTGTTATAATGATTTTCAATAGAATCCAGTTTGGGAGAGTTAGTACTCCTGCTAAGAAAAAATCTTTGCAGAAATGTGGTCACACCCACCTAAAATCTTGTATAACTCTTGTTTTCAGGACATTTTCAGTCCAGAGGAATGACCTCTCTGAGAAGACTGTAATGAATATTGATTTAAAAGCTCAGCATAATGAAAACTCTCATTTTGATTATAAATATTTGCTACTGAAGCTAGTCAAATAACTATTGTTTGTTTACAAATAATTAATTTTAGTGATTAAAATAAATATAAAATACATGATTCATAAGGATATTCTAAACATAAAGCAACTGTTGATGCTGTGACTTTATAGTTGCTCCTTCTTGGGAGCAACTATAAAGCCCTGAAATTTACCTAAACTAAGTCATGTGCCATGAAGCAATTGAGTAAGGTACTGCCATAAGGAGGTTACTCCTATTTGCACTTTGGTCTTATCTTCCTTCTCTCTCTTTTCTCCCTGTTTCTGGCTATGTATTCCAGCCCACTCATGTTAGCTGTAACAGATATTTGGAAATAGGATAAACTAGATCCAACATCACGCCAGATGAAAGAAAATTAAGACAGATATTAACTGATTTTGAACCATCTGACTGCATAGGCCATAGTACTGGCCCAAAGAAGACAGGGGACTGGCAGCATCTCTGGCTTAGATTAGTTTAAACTACTGTGGAGTAGTTTAGCAGGTTTAGGAAAATTAAAGCAATATGATACCATCAAAGCAAAGTAACATTATTTATTCTGAGCAAGAAATATTGGTCAAAATATCTTTTTTCTACAAATATAGATACGGATCACCTGAAACATTTGGCAAATTTTCTTTTTTTTTTTCCTTTGAAACAGCAACTCCTTTTGAAATTATTCCAAATGTAGTTTTTATGTTAAAATTAAGCAGAGGACATTTTTAAAATTCCATTCTCCATAAAAGGTTTGGGGGTTTTTTGTTTGCCTTTTTTTTTTTTTTTTTTTTTTTTACCTGATAGTGGCAAAGCAATTATTTGCACAGTTGAATCTTAGATGTCTGGCTATATGCCAATCATAAGACCGTTCTAAGAGAGTTATCCCATATCTGTCTATGATGATGTTTTCTGTGTCATTTTAAAGCCTGTGAAAGTTTGCGAATGGTCTCTGTTTAAGACAGGATATTGGGCTTAATAGTCTGGCAGCTATGGTTTTATTAGGTGAGAGTCTGGGAATGCAAACAAATGTTCATATACAGACAATCCAGGTAAAATAGCATTAATAGAAGTATACGTTTGAAATGTGGAGCATTTCAGGAGATAACTTGATTGGAAATTTTAAAGGTTCCCATGGAAACTTGGCACCGAATTGTTTTAGCTTCCTTTGAAACAGTACTCCTAAAATCCAGTATGGTGGGTTTTAATGTTGAGCTGATGTTACTCTTTGCATTAACCCTCAGAATTACAGCAAGCTTTGGACATACTTATGCAAAATAATCAAAAGTAGCTCGCCTAATTTGCTAAGTTTTTATTTGATTCAGTCTTTTATTATTATAATTTTTTGTACTATTTATAGTTTAGAGACTGAAAATAGAGGATCTGTAGGCTGTATCTATACTGGTAAATTAAATAGTGCTCAGGAATGTCCTGTAACACCAACCCGTTAGAACAATAGCTTTTGTGCTTCTGGCCTGTGCCAAGTGGCACTCCCTGAGGTTATTTGTGTGTGCAGTCTCCAAGCTAGAGTGATCATTTCCAGGAATCATTCCCAACTGGCAGTTTGTATGTGAGCCTGTTTTGAAGGATAAGAGAGTTTAATATTACGGATGCAGGCTATTCAGTGGCAGCTGGCCTCAGTACTGGAGAATGGTCTCAGGCATATTTAGTTTACTAACCAGAACACAGTCATAGTGTAACACAGCTTGGTAAAATTAACTTATTATTTGATCCATGATTTCCTATGTCAGCTTCTAATGAGTATATTACTTTGTAATATTATTGTTCTGGAGTCTCGAGTCTATGTATATTCTAAATTTCTCCAACAATGAAGGCTAGTATTTTTTTAAAGGCAACATTCTTCAGGTGCTCTTTGCATATTTCCACTTGTGTCACATAGCACCATTGGAGCTACACGTTTCCCAGGATGCAGAAAAAGGAGTGATTTTAGCCACTGCTCATTTCCTATTTTGCTTGTTGGCTGCTGCTACCTGAGATAATGGGAAGCCCCAGCTGGAAAAACCTAGCCCCACACTGACGACTGATCGATTGTTCTTCCAGCCAGAGTGTTGCTGCTCATGTTGCACTGATTACTAATCCTGAGACCTGAAGGCTTTGGGTTTTCATCTTTTGTTTGATGTAAAAGGCCATGGCTTTCCTCAAACACCAAGGAGTCCTCAAAAGTTTTGTGAGCCTGAGTGTTTAAGGAATGACAATGTCTCTGGGAAAATTGACACAGAATTCCATGTTTTCCATCAAAACTGAGATCAAATTTCTCAGGTCTATTTTCTAGTCAACTATAGTGTAGTATTGTGAGTGTCCAAAAATATTGTGAGTATGCAGTAGTTACAATATTCTTAAATTTTTCACTTTATTTGAACTCTTCATTGTGGTGCTACATTAATCATAACACTATATTGCTTTTCTTAAATGAGGCATAAGTAAAAATAAATTCCAGGCTTTTACCTAGGTGGGATTTCCTAGATGGGAAAAAAATATTTTTACATGTGAAATTACATCTCCAGCTAGTCTTTTGACCAAGTTAATACAAATTATATTTGAGGTTTGCATTTTTTTTTTTATCATCAAATGTGAAGGTATACCTGTTATAACTTATCTATACAGAACTATCTTCAAATGTCATACTACTAAGGCTTGTGAAGTTTTCCTACACAATGCTGTGGGTAATGTTTTAGGCTGTTTTTAACCTAAGTATATTGTTTCTGTCATTTTACAATATTGCAAAGCACTGCAGGCTGTTTTCCCTTTTGGGGCTTTATCATCTAAACTGTCACATTGCATACCTGATAAAAGCACAGAGCTCAGTGTAATTTGTTTGCTTACAAAGTCCTCTTGAAGAGGCACACCAGAGCCTTACACAACTGAGAATATGAGGTGTCAGCAGACAGCAAAACAGAGAAAGGGACTGAGAAAGGGACTGTTGTCACTGGCTCCCAAAATGTCTCACTGAAACAAGTAGAAACAAACAGATGAATGCAAATATGTAGTTTTAAGATCTCAAAGGATGACTAGGTAAACAAATTTAAAATTCTGCTTGGCTATATAATAAATTATTAATCAGTCAGTTGGTTTTCCCACAGTAGAAATGATGGCTATTATACTGTAAGGTTTCTCTTTACCAAAGTATATTTTGTTTTATTGTTTTGTGCAGAAAGTTCTGTAAAGTATTTTTTTCAGTCTCACACAAGCTGACGAGCTGTTTCCATTCAGCATTCATGTTTTACCTTCAACTAACCCATCTCCTAAAATGTTCATTTGCTGTGTTTATATATTGAGACAGGCCAAACAACTTGTTCTCTCAAGTAATTCACAGTTATTGTAAGTTTCAATAATTTCACATTTACCCCACGTTAATAACAGAGACAACTCAAGTGATTTTACATCAGTGGTCTGTTTGTCTCCTCAGCATGTATAAAATGTACAGATTCAATTGTTAAAAACTTTTATTACTTCATTTTTTTTTTTTTTTTAAATCTAAGTATTAGATTTAATTTTACTGAATTTAATGCAGCTGGAATGATCTGCGCTTGTAGTATGCATAGCTCTAGAATACATTAACTCTTGTCTGATGTAGCTTTCACAAGATGAATTGTGGTTGTTGGTTAAAAGCCTGGCTGTAAGCCCATGGATGCTGTTATGCAGTGTCAAAAGGAGGGAGGAATACTTCTAGCAATGCCTGTTATCAGTTCCTTATGTCACTTTGGGAAACAAAGAATGTAGTAAGTTAAGCAATGCATTGAGCTCTTACAATGGATATGAGAGTCCCAGGCTGGAGGGGATCCTGAAAACTCATCTAATTTATCCTCCAGGCATGCGCAAGGTCAGCCCATGTACCTGTGGGGACCATTAGTCTTATTTTTACAAATACTTACTTCGGTAGTGCTGGTTTCGTACTCCTATAGAGTGGTGGAATTACCTACAAAGACTTGGGAAGGGCCTCTGTTTCTGGTGATAGGAGCAATTCTTCTTGCACTTTCAGTTACTTTGATCTTTCACTTTTTTCAAGCACAACTGATTCTTGCACATACTTAAGAATTATAAATATTGTAGAATAATTTTTTTGGAAGAACATAACCAATCTGATTCACATACAAAGTATAAAGATGACAATTTTTATCTCTACATAAACCAAAAACGTTGCCATCTGGAGATTTTATCATCTGTATCGCTGTGGAGGTAAGAGAGGTATATACAATCATTCAGAACCTAAATTTGGTTCCAACTTCCCAGTTCAAAATGATATCTAACTGTCTCTGTAGGACAACTCAGAAATTGTGATCATCTGAGCTGCCTTAATTAATGAACATGTTTAAAATGGAGGATTGTGGTGATTCTCTGTCGTGGTTTAACCTGGCAGG
>NW_009213479.1:67671-101963 GCF_000690835.1 Fulmarus glacialis | reverse complement strand
CCGCGCACCTGCACTCTGCCTCACCACCACTAGATGGTATTTGACAACCACTTCTGTTCACCGCCCGTAAAAAGCCTTTTCCTGGTAAAAAACAAGCCCGACGAGTTCTCCCTGCTTCTAATAAAACTCTTTTAATAATTTTTTATTATATTTTTACAGTGGTAACATGCAGGTGAACAAAGCTGCTGTTGTACTAACCAGCTAAAACAAAGCAAAGGATTTTGGAGGATTGGATGCTGCTGTTCTTGACCTTGTGAGCTGGCACCACTCACTCCCGGGAAAGCACCAAGCACCTTCCCCTCAGCATTGCTGGTACCATGCCATATTTTCCCACCAAGATATTTTTGGAGTGTTCTTTTCTTTCCAAGATGGAAAGCCTGGTCATACCACCTTTTGCTGGTGTAAGGCTTCCCAGCACTTCCGAATATTCAATACCTTGATTTTTTAAAAAGTTGCTGTGGCTGTGAGCATAGCTCAGCATTGAGGAGCACATGCAGGAGAACACGCGGTCCTGCCCCACCAAGAGGAGGTCGGTGGGGATTTAGTGGGTAGCCCAAATGGGACAGCCCTGACGCTGTGAGCAAAATGATAAACGATTCAGGTCAGGCTGCCTCTGGGAACAGTTGTAGACGTTGCAAACTACAGCTTTTAGGATCTAGCTCTCCATACTTCAGTTTCAAATAAGCATTTTGCTTTTTTTTTTTTTCAGTTGTTGTCGCTGTAAAAGATAGACAGGACTCTGCCTCGAGTGGTCAGACTCTGATCTTTCCTGCTTTAATTGGGTGGTTAGTTGTGTCTTTTCTTTCCCAAATTATTTGCAAGAAATTGCGATTTAATCCATTCTGCACTTAAGAAATTTAATCAATCATTAGAAATAACTGCCAATGATAGGAAAATATGGTAATTCGTGTTATTTTTGCAGACAAAGCACTGTTATTAACAAAATATAATTAAACATGCCCTCTTTATACACTTC
The DNA here is from genome assembly GCF_000690835.1 of Fulmarus glacialis. Lineage (NCBI taxonomy): Eukaryota > Metazoa > Chordata > Aves > Procellariiformes > Procellariidae > Fulmarus > Fulmarus glacialis. The sequence goes on along the minus strand of NW_009213479.1, from coordinate 100,987 downwards.
ATAAAAAGCCACAGTCCTTGGGTATTATAAATCTAAACTTATTTCTCTGATCTCAGGGCATAAAATGTGTTGTGTGAATTGTGTTACTTCTTGTAGGAAAACACTGATAATATTTGCCCTGCAGGCAGCATAAAACACAAAATGTAAAATAAAAATAAGTTATTAATCAGACTAACGGGCAACTTAAATGGAAAGCTGTCTTCTATGTCACATTAAAAATGATAATGAGCAACATTTCAGAAGGCAATATTATTAAAAAAAAAATCCGTGTTACGCACAGACTTCTCAATCCATATCCATGCTGTAGTCTCCAGGAAGCAAACAAGAAGGACAAGTTTTGTAGTTGGTTGCCATGGGTATGTTGCCTGAGGAATACCTGCATTTCAACATGGCGATACCTAAAACAGGTGTTGCTTTTTTATCATCAGCTAACCTAGCCTGAGGCAACAGTGATCTTGTTTTTCCAAATTTGCATCTTAGTAGAAACAAAGTTTTAGCTCAATTAAATACCTGTCACAGAGGGGAGGAAAGAGTAGGAATATGTTGTGACGCATAAGAATATGTTGTGGTTTTGAAAATGGTCTGGTAAGAGCTATTTTTTTAATGATCTGTGACAAAAACAATGCAAAAAGAAAAACCCTGCCCTAAGGGCCAGTATGTTGCTCTTTGCTTCTCACTTGGAAACAAAGAAACAGAATTTTTGAATGAAGTCCATTGTGTAAAAATATAGCCTGTTCCCTAGCTCATCTCACAGGCACCTGCAGGTTGCTTTTGCTATTTTCTGAAAGGGATGGGCCAAATTCTTCATCCCTTTTCAGCATAGTTTGAGTTGAAGGTTAGCTTATGGGCAATATTCTTATTCTAGGTGGGTTATTAAGGCTTGTGCTTTTCTTGCCCAGTAAAAACAGGTCAACTCAGAGTTACCCTCTGTGTCTGTGTGCATCGGAGGAGCAGTCCCATGCCTGAAGGCTGCGTTTGCCATATGTTGTTTGCTCACAGCAACATCCTAGGGCTGCCTTTGGTAGCAGCAATAGGTATTTCCAAGGGGTGGATAATTCGTGTGCTTTCAAATATCGTTAAGTGTAGTGTGTAGGACAGACTAGCCCCAGAATTCTCCGTCTATCCCAGAAATCTTTGTCTGCCTCATCTGCCCGTGTCGTGACATCAAAGAGACTATGCTGGGCAGACAAACCCACAAACCTCCTCCTTACAAAGACCCCAGCATCACCCGTGCAGGGGCAGGTGGGATTTGTAGGGCAGACTGACCTGAAACAAGAGTTCAAAGACCACATGGATACTGTTACTGACTCCCAGGTGACCTTACACTTGGGGCTGCCCTCTGGACAGGATAGCTGGTGTACAGTGTAGATCTGGCGATTTATTTTCTGATGTATTTTTAGCCTTTTGAGACTTTTGTCACAAATCTAACGAGCAGTCACTCTGAAGCTGCACTGGTACCGCACACAGGTGTCGTCCTGACAGTGGCAATAAGTCACGTCCGCATGGCCTCTGTATTTCTGCTGACTGGCTTATTATCTGCGTGTCTGTCATAGTCTGGTTTCAGGGCTGTGACTGGAAGGGTGTAAGAGGTCTCCCTTTATAAGAAATCTTAGCAAGTATGCTTGTAGGTATATTCAGAGGCTTACTTGCTACTGGAGGTGTGATTCTGCTTCCAATTCGTAAATGAGATAGCAAGGCTTACTTTTTCTGTCTTGTGTGGTTTTGCAAGGAGTTTTGCAAGACGTGTTGCTCGTTGGTGTGTAGTTGCTAGCATGAGAGGATCCAGCTGTCAGGTGAACTTTACAGAAGTAATAATTACTTGATCACCAAAACAACGCTTAGAAACATAATATTTTTCTCTAGCCAGACAAGAATCCTCTCTTCCCAGCTCACTCTGCAGATCTCAGTAAAATCCTAAAGCTGATACTTTCTAGAGTGTTCTCCAAATCTCTCTGTGTGACAGCCCAACTATTCAGGTGCTTTTTCAGTTGTAACTGTACTTGTGTTCAAAGCCAGTGAAGATCAACAAGGCTTATGGCTTCAGACTGAAGCTTCAGCTTCATGCTTCAGACATGCTTCAGCTCATGCTGAATGCTAGATCTTCTCTGCAGCAGGTGCTAGAACTCAGTCCTCTGACATGCCTCACTCTCCCCTTTTAGCTCTGTGTTTAGTTTTTATTTATTTACAATCTCATCCCATTTCTTGCCAAGCTCAGCTCGTCATATATAACAGTTTATGTATATATGCCCACCGGAGGGAATGAATAGCATCTCCAGCAGTGGAATTCTGGGGGCATGTCTGCTGCACACCGGCACACAGCTGAGATGCGGTGCCGAAAATTCAGGCTGAGTGCCAGCAAGTATGCTGATATCAATGTACCAGGCTGTGGAAAATGATGCAAGTCCCATACATGAAAATCAAGAGTATTTCTGTGCTACTGGACAAATGACTAGGAACGTGTCAGGAGAACCCTCTTGCAAAGATGCACATGGATTCTGAAATGCCTCTCACCACTGCTGTGTTACCTCTGTAGCCCCCAGCTATCTTAGTATTGCCGTATGGTTATTTGAGGTTTCTTGGACAACAGCGAATACATCCAGCCCAAAGGTTGGCCCATGCATAGTATGGGCTGCCATTCTTGGTATGGAGGGTATATTGACCTGTGGTAGGGATATGGGAAAGGTACTCTGTGTCCTGGGAGGAGCAGGACTGCAGGGTGAACACAAGCTATCTGTGCAGGCATCCTGGGTGAGCTGGACATGAATATTAGCTAGGAACAGATTTGTATGTGTGGAACAGCCCTAGATCTTCCAGGTACCTGCAGCTTGGTCACAACTGTTACTCTGCCCAGGTTGCCCTGAGGTCCAGAAGTTTGAGGAAAACTACTTATTTTTATCAGGGGAAAAAAAAAATCTGAGTGAAAACAGAAAGGAAAAATAAAAATAGTTTTGGGGAAACCTGAGTATATTTTAGTTCTGTCATGGAGTTCAGTGGGCTGATATGTTGTCTCTGCCTCTAAGATAATGGGCTAAGATAATGGGCACAAAGGGGTATCCCTTTTCATACGAGGCAGTGAGTTTATCTAGAAGCTTCAAGGTATGTAACAGGAGAGCTGTGCTTACCGGGTCCTACTCTTCTAGGAAGGGGTGACAGTGAGGAGGTGGCAGCGTTGGTCCAGCCCTGGCAGCAGAGGAACCTGTCCCACACAACTTCTGGCAGCTCTTCCTCTGCGAACAGTGCCGTATGCGACGGTCTCCCACAACCGCTTACATTAATGACTTACAGAAGAGGAGGGGGGCTGGCTGGTCCCTAAAATCTCTAGGCAGGCAGAACTTGGTCATGGGGCTGCAAGGGCGAGACTGCGGGTTCTTTGGGTGGTAGTGTTGGGGCCGGTAAATGTGGAGTCTTTAACACTTGTGAAATGACCCGTTATATTACAGTGCCCGGGAGGGAGACCGGATCCGCCTCTGCCTCCGCTCATCAAATAAACGGCTTCTTGCCTCCATCAGTATATTGCAGTGGATATTATATATCACACAAGCCACTGAAAGAGCTAGTTATCTTTGGAGGAAAGTATGTGTAGAGGATGAGAGTAGCTATTTGGGTGCTAGGTCTCTAAGTGAATGTTATGGCAGGTATAAATTAAGGGTCTCAGGGTGAGTGTTGATTTACACAGTCCTTGAAGGGAATCACTCTGGACCCAGCTTGTAAGAGACATGCCACAAATCTACATGCTATTTTGTGTTTCAGAAGGAAGGAGAAATTCTTTGTTTTGTCTCTAGTTAAATAGCCAGGTGGGACTAGGACTGACAAAAATATGTCCGCTGAAATGTTCTTTTTAACTAGAATATAGCTTAATGATCCTCATTTTTTATTTGATTAAAATTATGCATGTTTTAATGAAAAAACAGGGTTGCCTAATTCCCCTCCCCCTTTTAAAATGTGTTTTTAATTGGACTTTATATATATATATGCATGGCACAGAACATTGTGAACTAAAAATATTTTGAGGGATGAGGTGCTGAAAGTGTTCAGTTTGCTTTTTTGATAGTCCCTTCCCAAACAGCAGTCATCTTGAGGGAAATGTCCTCTCTCTATCTTTTTCATGAGTTTTCTCGAAGAACAGCTTGTGCTTTCTAGGCAAATGTAGTAGAAGCTGGTTCTGATACTGGCTTCTATCTAGAGCAACTCTGAAATCGGCTGAGCCCTTTGGTATAAAAGAGAAGAAACTGGCCCACAATATGAGATTTCAAGGATGACATAATTCAAATACTTCCTTCAATTTTAGTCGGTAGTTCCTTCATATATATAATGTTGTCAAGTGTGATAAAACAGAGGGGAAAGTGATAGCTCCTGGTCCCACTAAGACTAAGTCAGCAGGAGCTAGACAGACAGAATATTCATGTTTTGCTCAAAATAGGTAAAATTAGCAGCGTGGTCTGCATCAGAGCAGAAGGCTAGTATACAGAATTGTAAATTCAAAGTACTTTCAATCATGTATTGCTATATCTTTCTCCTCACTTCACAAACGCCCCTTATTACAGGTTCTAAATACTCCTTGGATCATGTAATGTTTTGCTTTTATTTGTTGTTTTTGTTTTTCTCAACAGTGATGTTACAGCACTATCTAGGGGTTTTTTTAATGCTTTTTGTTCCAAGTCAGGAAAAGCAAATTAAAAATAGCTAAAGAGAAATGAGTAAAGATGGTCTGACTTTAAAAGGAAAATGGAAAAGGAAAAGAAGAATGAAGCTATAAATGAAATATAGACTCCGCAAGTGATGTATCTAATAAAAGGCTCAGGCCTGACTGATCCACAGCTACAGAAATGTGCTTCTTGAGGTTGAAAGAACTGAAAAAATGGGAAAGACTTAAGTCCTCAATTAGTTTAGTGATTAAGATGTTCAAGTAAATCAAAAGAACTCTGTGGCAATGTAACATCAATAATTTTGAAGCAGTATTTAGAATTAATGTAGTTCATGTTTTACTGCATCTCCTCCCAGGCACTGAATATACGGGGGCCCTCTTCTTTACTGCTTATGCGTGAAAATAGCTTGTACTCCTAAGAATAATCTTTTGTGTTTAATAAAAAGCAAAACCAGATCATCTAAACCCAGGAAAAGCAGGAAATCCGAACAATGTGCTTCCTATTCTTGGGGCTGTTTATGGAAAGCTGCATTTGTATGACAAAAAGCATAATTTTTTATTATATCAAACTTTTCACATCAAATACTGCTAATGTATTTCAGTTCCTCCTCCTTTTCTGTCTAACTATTACCAGCTCATTTACTGCTTGCTGAAGTGGAGGACGGGCCAAAGCTTTTATCTATGGTTTCTTTTTTTCATTACTAGAGCGTTGGCGTGGAGTGGAAGTGATCACAGCAAGAGCTCCATCCTCTGCAGACCCTGGTACCCCACTCTGGCTGCTCAGGCGGTCGTCTCTGTTACTGAGATCTTGTTGCAATTTATCAGCTAGGTAAATTGGTTTTATTCCTTCCGGAGCATTAGTAAGCCTTTCACTACCAGACCAGGTATCTGTTTTCCAACTAAGGACTTAGAGATCCATTTTGTCTCTCAGATTAAAGAATCCTGAAGGGTTTTTCCTGAAGGAAAAAGCTTTCTATAGAAATGTGTCAGTTGTCTTGGGTGCTGCTGTGTCCCAAGTGTGATTTATGGATCATCTGTACTGTAAGTCAGTTTTTGCTGGAGATGTGAGACTAACTGGTGTGTCATGAGACATAAGACTAACGAATAGATTTTGAGAAGAAATGAATTTAAAAAAAGAATAAGGAAATGAAATTTATTTCCAGAAATGAAGCTATCCATGTACCAGTCAGAACCTAGTGAAACATGATAGTAATTTTCGTGTCTCCCGCTATAAAAGACTGTATGGGTCCCCTAGTGCAATGCATAGATCACTCTGTGAGTGCTGCTTTCACACATCAATATTCTGCACAGTTGTGCTGACATACAGTAGTTAGTTCCTGCATGGATGGATTCTTCAGCATTAGTGGGAAAATTTATTCTTACATCTTGTTATCCTCTTGAAAAGCTTTGTCTTTCCTACGACAGCTCAGGTGTCCTGGGTAGTCATGACTTCCAGAAGGTCTCGCCAGCTTGAGTGCTTTCTGCAGACCCTGCCCTTGTGGAGGGAACTGCCCCTCACTGTATCGATACTGGAGCTTTCCCTGAGTGAAACACAACAGCATCTCTAGTAGCTACAGCACAGTAACACATAGCATTTAATCCCATGGTAAAGAGGAGTGGGACTGGAGGCAGGGGTGAAAGAAGAAATTAGGTAAATCAGATGTAATCCTTTGGGATAGAATTTTGTCAGGAATCACTATTTCCTATAGTTCTTGACCTTGCAAAAAGAAGAAGAGTATCTCAGAGACCACAATTATCTATAAATTTGGGGATGTATCCTGTTCTAATCCAACAGAAATTTAGAGAGATTAGAAAGAGTTTATTACCAACCATACCGTAATTTCTTGGCCTTGTTCTGGATAGTTAGTGTATTTTGCAAGGCCTGGACATCTAAAGCTGAACAAAGAACAAGACATTTCAAACTCTGATTTTTGAGTCAACCACAATGATGAAAACAGCTGAAATTTCATCGTTCTTTGTACAGGCTTTGAATTTTCTACTTTTGAAATTTCAATCAATTAAGAACAAAGTAGGTTTATGACAGCAAAATGGTAGTAGTTTTGAATTTTAGAGCATGAGTTTTCTGGCTAGCTGTTTCTGAACAATGGAGGAAGTTGTGGTAAACCTTTACAAGAGTTGGGAGGAAAAAACCCAAACTTACAAAGGTTCCTGTCTTACAGGAGGCAGCTCATCTAGTTCCAAAAGGCATTCTGAGAAAAGTAATCGTCCGAGTTGCTGCAATTAAGGAAATCACCAGTGTTGGTTCTGTACTGAATAAACGCTCCTGCAATGGGCATGCTTGCTCAGGGTTTATTGGTGTAATCCCCATTTTCCCTCTGGGAAACCAGAAGGATTTTTGAAAACACAGAAGAAATCTTTCAAGCAAAGCTACTTCACATCATATTGCAAGAAAAAGCTCTCTTATCATACAAAAGGTAATATTGTTGTATTGTGTTTTGCAGAGTTGAATAGCTTAAGGATATAGGACTTGTTTCTTCTTCCCTCGCTGGTGTAATTCTATTGACTTGTATAATTTCTTCTGCTTTCTACCAGATTTGTTTGCACTGAGTCATTTTGGTCTCTCCTGTTTGTCAGTATGGGGCTGAGGAAAAGATCTTCGTTGTGTAGTTAACAGTTTCAGGCAGGAGCTGTCTGCAGCTCTGCACTGGAGCTGGATCCAAAGGAGGGAGCAACCCTTCCCTTGCACACAGCTCTGCTGATACGCCGTGGTCTCCACTGTCAGTCCTCTCCCGGGCCTCTCCTGGGCAAGGCTGCAGCAGCTGTACTTTTTTGGGACATGCTGGATGGGAAAGGGCTGGCACCCCTATGGTAAGTCCACAGCAGTGCACAGCCACCACTTCCCTCATCCTCCTAAACCAAGTCCTAGAGACAGGAGCGGTGTCACAGCCAGCAGTTCCCACAGCTACGTGCTATTGAACAATAAAGGGCTGCGTACTCTAATGATGATTAATTACATTTTCTCATATCTTTCTATCAATTAACTGGAAATGTTTCTTTGTTTAAATAATTGTCTTTTGGTAAATAAATGCGTAAACACTACTTAAAGCATTTTGGGGTCTAATTATACTTATCTGAAAGTTAACAGATTCAAGATGTGATTTGTGTTTTAATTGTTTTAATTTATGGTAAAACATGGTGTTGGGTACTGATTTTCTGAACAGGCTGATCTCTGTTGTAAGAAAATGAGGAACTACAAATGGTTCTCTCTCAAACCGAGCTACTTGTTGAGTGAAGTTCTGTCCCGAGCCTGCGTTCGTACTGGGGTTGGTTTGCTTTTCAACCTGGTCAAACCAACAACACATTGAGCTAAACCACTCAGCCAAATTTTAAAAACAGCTTAAAGACACCAGGGCCTGACTGCAGTGCTCTGTGGAGTACGGCATCACAGCCCCAGAGTCCCCGCACTGTGATTCGGGTGCCGAGGGTGCAGAGCCAGACCGGTGGGGCTGGACATGGCTTCTAGTATGGTTCAGTCCCATTTGCAATGACAGAGATCACGGATAACTCACGCGCCGTACCTGACCCTAGGGCAAGAGAGATCACAGCTAAATCCCCGTGATCTAAATGTACCAGGCTTTTGGGCTCACTTACCTTATACCCTTTCATCTCTCTGCCCTCTCTAATAGCAGAGGAGCACCATGTCACTGTGGTTTGTTATTCTCATTAGCTTCCATTAGCTGTAACACTGGCGGCCTCTGTCCCGTTCAGACAGAGGCTGGGTCCAGCCCTAACAAAGATAAGGTACGCCCCGAGGCTACGGTGAGGGGCAGTGGGTAGAACAACCACCGGAGGAAAGGGAGGTAACAGGGGGAGAACCAGTGTCAGCGGCAGAGCCTGCAGCACCCCAGCAACTTCCCCGGTGGCTGGGAAGTGCGGTGGCATAAGGGAGTGGTGAGGAGGGATCTGCCAGAGGAGCATGTGCCGGGTGCCGTGATGCTCTCATAGCGCTCCTCTTGTGCTGCCACGGAGCCGGTGTGGATCCTCACGCGAGGAATAATGGAGCCTGTTTGTTCACGCAGCTGCTGTGCTCGTGCCCTTCCGGGGCTCATTTCTGATCCAAACACACAGTGTGTCCATGGCCACAGACCTCTTACGTTATCGGCCCTCTGTCTTAATTTCCCTTTCTCTAAAACAAGGGTAATATTTCCGCAGTTCAGAATGGTGTTAGAAGGTTAAAATCGCAAATCTTGAGAGGGGATCAGGCAAGACAGCGTAAGGACAGCAATATAAATAAAGAAAACAGTTCTCTGCTATTTTTTCCTTACCCAAACCTTATTTGTGGGCTTTTCGTAGTTAGACTTTTTTTCAAGATAAGGGGAAAAGAAGGAAAGGAAGAAAAATCCTCCCATGCATTCAAACAGAATTTGCATTTGACTGTATTAAAATTTTTCTTAAATTGCAATTAAGCAATAAATCTTCACCAGTTGCAAAAATAAAGAGAGTGGGGTGGGTGAAATTTATTAGATAATGTAATCTTTCAGGCATTTTTTAATTTCCTTCTGAGATCTAGAATATCAGTTGGAGTCCCAGGTAAAATAGGATTTGAGTTTTCAGCCACAAGTTGTTGCTCAAAGTGCTTAGCTAAATTAAACAGAACAGATGTGAAAAAATAAGATGAGAGCTATGCATATAGCCCTCAAACAGCTCTCCCACCCCCTCACCCTCCATTGAAGAGCCCAGACCAATTCTGCTTTGTTGACTAAAGTCTGCAATTCGATCCTAAAAGCTTGTCAGAATTAAGTACAATGCTTAATATAAGTTTACATTTTAACTGTTTTTCTTTGATATTTGACAAGGACATGGGAAGTAGCTCCAGAACTTTCTCCTGGGCCAATTTGCTCAAGGCTGCTGTGAATCACTCTTCCCCTTGGGCTGCTTGCCCTGCGGACTGCACTTGAGACCTGGCACCTGTTAGCCACCAGAGCAATTAATAATTAATTAAACAAATAACCCCTTTATGTTTCACTGTGAAATCAAAGCTTCAGCATAAAAAAAATTTTACCTTTTAGGTTTCCAGAAGTAACCTCTGCCCCAACACTTGTGCAGTGTGTGGAGGAGCAGATATTTGCTTTTTCCTCAGAGAGCAGTGACTTTTTACAACAGATTTAAAAAAAAAAAAAGGAAAGGAAGGAAAGGTTAGCCTTGTAACATCCTTTCTAGTAAACACCACTCCACTGCAACCACATCAGCCAGTGTCTAAACAGCTAAAGGAAAAAAGAAATCCTAGACATTCTTCTGGAAAGGGAGATCAGTGGAGCCTTTCAGCTTACATTGCTCTGTGCACCTTCTGAGATGGAGTACAGTTTGTCTTACTGCTGGTATTTTGGTTTCAGAGATGACAAGTGTATCATGGCCTTTTTTTTTCTTTTCTTTTCTTTTTTTTTCTTTTTTTTTTTTCTTTTTTTTTTTTCCAAAAAGTAGCTGCACATTAAGGAGATAAGTGAACTTCAAAGGGCTAAATACCAATCAGAAGATGGAAGATGGCCACACATAAAGCTATGCTGCTTCTGCAAACCCCTTTAGTAGCCAGACAAGGTCACTGATCAGGGTAATTTGCAGGAAAAGTCAATTTCTCAAGTACCCAAGGCAGGTGTTGTGCCATTCTGTGACAATTTACTGAAACTAAATTGAGGAAGTTGAAAAAAGCAAAGGTCATGAACCATGGGAGAAACGAGGGAAGCAAAGTCTCTTTGACTGTATTTTTAACTCGTTTTCAACCAAAGCATATTTACAAATTACTGAGCCTGTTTCCACTTAAAAAAAAATCCCACTTGTGTAACGCAGACCTGTTTATGAAAAACTGGGCTAAAACCTGGTTGCACAATGAGGAACCATGAAGGGTGGTTAAGGAAAACACAGAGTGATTCATAGGGAACTCTTAGCAGAGTAAAGGGGAAAAGAAGAAGCTAGCCTTCTCGCATTGAAAAATTTCTCAGAGTCTTTGTGACAACAAAAAGCTGGATGAAAGTAGACAGGATGGAAGTGAAAAAATAAAAACAAATTTGAGAAATTTGAAGCAAGTCACTGAAATGACTGCAGAAGGAGAGAAAGGGAGTTGATGTCTCAAAAGATATCTGGCTGTGTCTCTGCTTCAATTGCACCCCAAAGTGCACTTAGACTTGGGGATTTTTCGGAGCACATCCCAGCACCCTTCCTGCTTAGCCTGGGTTTCCTTCCAGATCTTGCCTTGACCTTTGGTTGGGATGCAGCCGGAGCATGTCTGCCCCAGGAGGTGGACACCATTCCTGGGATGTCATACTTCCTTGGGCCCTTCCAGTCCCTGTGACCCTGTTTGCTTAGCTCTGCTGTTCAATGATGTGGTCCTTCAGGAAAGGGCCTGGGATGGTCTCAGTGCCAACAGGAGTTACTGTTAGTGACCAAGGCTATGAAATAGGAGGTACAAATAGGAATGAAGGAAGTGTAGACCGTGCCTCAGCAAACTTCCATGCCAAAACAGAGCTCCACAAGTGTTCTTGATCTGGTATGTGGAGGAGAGAAATCCAAGACCCGGTGGGCCGAGTGAGGTTCAAATGACAAACGGGTAGATTCCAGTCTTATTTCCTTCTCCTGTCACCACAGCTTATGAGCTGGTGAGCCCTTACAGTGCAGGAGATGGTCGAGTACAAACAGCAGTCCAGTGTTTGTACCAGCTGGCAGTGGTGTGGAACACCCAGTCAATCCAAAATGGCTATGTCCACCAAGAAGGAGCAAAACTAAACTAAACCAAGCCAAACCAAACCAAACCAACACTTTATCACTTTCACTCCCTTGCTCCTACCTGAACAAATAGTTTTAATGGTTGTGTTGGTGACACAAACACACATGTAGCTTTCCTTCCTATTCCCTATTACAAGATTATTTATTTTATGCTGCATTTTCACAGGTCATTGGTGATGTTTAGTTATGCCTCTGGCTGTGAAGCCTGGGAAGTTTATGGGGCAGTAAAAGACCATTCTCTCTACTTGTTTTCTGTGGGATTGCATCCAAATCTAATCAGAATAAACTTCCCCAAATCCTTCCTTGAAGGGAATATTTCAAAAGAGAATAACCTTTTCATTATCAGGTCCTGCTTTGAATAGGTGGACAAGGAGGAAATAGTTGCTGACATATTCCTGTAAGAGCTACGCAGATTGAAAAGAGTGAAATTGGTTGGTAGAGTTTGTATGTGTACATTTGGCAGAAGAGACAGACTTTCATGTGAACGTGAATAATTAGAAAATGTTTTTGACTGGGACTTCAATCCTGGCTACATTTGGTGTTTGCAGAGCACAAAGGAGAGTGCCAAGTCTCCATCTGGGGCCACTGGCTCACAGTGCCCAGCCTGCAAAAGTTCGGACTCTGGAGCTCGCGGTTAGCCAATCTTAAGTCTGCGGTGTGTGGATGAAAGATGTGTTAACATCCTTCTGGCATGTGGGGCTGGAGTAAGCTGTGGTCATAGGCACTGCCTCGCGTCTGGAGTGCGGGTATGAACTCAGCTGTTCACTCGCCTTGACATGGGAAAGAGAAAGCAGGAGCATTTGTACAATGATGCGTTTGTGGGATGTGCACAGTCCAGGAAAACCGTAACAGGAGAGAAAATTAATTCCACCAGAAAAAACTCGTGCAGGTGGACCTCAAATGCCAAAGCAAAAATGAACATTTCAGGAAATATTTCAATATTTCAGGAAATCGACATTTTATTTGAATGGATGTACCCAGTTCTCTGTAGTAGGGGATAGTAGCAACTCTGCACCTGGTGAGGTGTGAATTCGTAACAGCCTTGGCAATGGCCAAGGAATTTTGGGAGGTGCCTGTGTCCTGCCAGACCCATAGTCAAGGGTGGACAGAGAGCTAAGAAAGGGCATTGAAATAGATTGGCGCTAGCTGATAGCTGCAACACTTTGTCTGGAAATAAAAACCCTTGAGCAATCAAAGATGTAGCAATCACACTACAGCAGCTCCTGAAAGGGAACTTGTTTGTTCCAGCTTCTGTTTTTCTGAGTGGCTTTTACCCCTTTTCCAGCAAGCTCCAGCTGCTCTGTTGTCCTTGTGCACGCAGTGAAGCCCAGTAAAAGCCAACTTCCCTTTGTCTGCAGGTCTTCTCAGAAACAGTCAGTAGTTTGGGACTTATTGAGCCGGGAGTGACTAGCCCATTTCCTGACTTCGTTTCTCTCCCACAGTACAGAAGGCTCAGTAGAAAGATTCATTTAAATACGGAGAGGATATAATTAGTCTCCCAAATTACTCCAGCCCCGCTGCTGCATCACTTCAGCTGACTAAAGATCTCTTCATGACACCAGGAGGTAACTGTTTCATGTGTTCGGGCTATTCCCAAGTGCTGCTGGTCATATCAGCTTCTCAGTCAGACCTTCTAGAAATACAATCTGTGAGTTCCTTGTAAGTGCAGGACTATTTTTATTTAGCTATTTCAGGGCCCCATTGCCTGAAAACCAATCCAGTTGTTTAACTTTGAGGAAAAGAGCCCTAATCTCTCTTGCTTCTATCCCATGTCTTTTACATCCTGAGACTGGAAACAATCTATATCCTAAACATTCAAAGTTTCAGGAATGTTAAATCAGAAGGCTCTATCTGCAGTGGGCAAGAGGACATGAGTTAGTTAGTCAGGCAAATAAACAAACACAGTAAAACACACAAATAAAGCCACCACACCTGCAAGAATGTTAGATATGTTAAAAGGGGTTGCATCCCTAGGCGAGCTACACCGGTTCACTTTTCATCACCAATGACCATGTTACACATGCAGCTGGTGACATTACTTAGCCTCCAGCAAGGTCAGAGCACGCCGTGGAGTGAACAGAGAAAGAACTGTTCCCCTGTTTGTAGCAAAAACATGGTCAGAAGTGATTTGAACTCCAGCTGCAACTTGGCCTGCTTAATGATATCTAAGCAATACCACTACTAAGGGCTAGCTTCCCTTTCTTGTGGAAGCATCTCACTTCCACAAGGCCGCCTTTAAAACAAAGATATGTTTAAAATATCTTTTTATCTCATGAAGCTTTTTTTTTGTAGGTCTCCCTGAAGTGAATTATAGGGAAATGATTATTCAGTGATGGGTTACAATAGAGGTTTTTGTTGTACTTTATAGGCATTCAAATAAAGTTATCTGATTGTGCGGCAAACTGGATGTAGAGGGCCAGATTTTGAAGATGCTTAGCAGCACATGGTTCACTCAAGTGCTTACTGGGGCTCTCAGAAGTGCCCATACAGCTACATCCAGCTCATATGAAGGATACGAGCCTGTTTGTTAAGGCATCTGAGCACATTTAAAATCTGGACAAAGATGTTTAAGAATGCTACGATAATAAGCAAAGCAATTCTCCAAGAATGGGAGAACTAAAAGAGGAATTAAAACACAGACTGATGTGTTCTGAACTGTTTATGTGAAATGAAATACACTATACACAGCATATCTTTAATGCAGAACTTATTATTTTTTTGATTTCCATTGATGGGGATGCGTAGGAATTCTTAAGCAAGTTCATCATATTGCCTGGTTGGTAGATTTCATCAAAGGCACTACCTGAAAAACATGGTTCATTCTGAAAAACTTCAAGTTTTGCCGATTGGTAAAGGGGTTAATAGAGGCTGTGCATGAGGAAGATAACCTAGGTTTAAAAAAACTATAGTCATCATTGTTCATTTATTCTCTTTATTGAGGTAATTTAATTATCATATAGACACAAACATTTGCTCCCATGCTGGGCTCTTCACATCTGTTAGTAGAGATTTGATTAGGTCTACACAAATGTGCTAGATTATACCATCTAGTTGGTGAAATTCAAGCCACCTGGATATTTTAGCAACATCAATAAGAATAATTCTCTTTTTCCAAATCAGTAAATCCAAGATATATTAAAAAGAATTAATTAATGAGTACCAGATAGGCAAAACAAACATTTGACAATGAATCATATTATCAAAGGTTTTGTGGGAGATCCCTCTCAGCTTATGTTTAGATGTCAAATTATATTACCAAAACTAAACAATCTGTTAAACCGATCTCTTAATGCTGTAAGTCTCAGAATCATACTCTCTTTTTTTCCCGAAGTCCTTCATGAATGCAGTGCAGCATTTAAGGACAACAGTAGTTAAAGCACTAGCAATAATGTTACATTAACAAGTCACTAGTATGAAATAGCTGACTCTTAATATTTTTAGTGCCATTAAGTTTTTTTTTATCATGTAGGACCTGATGATGAAAATTGCTAATCACCCAAGGAGCCATTATGCATGTGAGTCAAGCCAAGGTGACTGCATATGAGCATTAACGCCCTGAGTGTGCATTTCTGGGTTATGCTTTTAGAGAGTGAATGACCCAAAAAACTCACAGGGAATTTGTAGTAAATACAGCTGTTAAGATTACAATGATATTAAATATAAAAAGTGGGGAGAGAAAGCAGCTGTTGTCCGCTGGAGGACTTCTCTCAAAGTTAGTTTAGTAACTTACACAGATGTGCCATTCTTTTTTTTTTTCTTTCTCCAGAAGGAAGCTACAGAAATTAATTTAGGTAGAGTCTTTTTTTAAGAAAAGAACTTTTAGCTGAAGTCAGAGAGAACAAGCCTTCAGTCTGGAAGTATTTATGAAAATACTTTATTTTAGTCACTTAAATATTTGTGCAGACATAGAACTGTTTGAATTAACTTTTAGCAAGTTCTTCAGGCTGGAAGAGAAGAAACACAGAGCGGTCAAGCCGGCAAGGGAGAGCAGTTCCTAGACCCCAGTAAATGTGATAAGTGTGAGTGCCTGGGCAAGTTCCCCTTAATTCTGCTCCTGGTGAGCCTGTTCAAAACATCTAAAATGAGGAATATATTGCTGATTTGTTTTGGTCTTTGCCCTATGAAGCAAAACTGAGCAGAGTTCAGCTTTTTGGATGAAGAGCTTTCTGGATGGAAGGCTTATGGCCATGACCAGCCTGGGGGGAGCAGCCCGCTCCCACGTCAGGCTGGATGCTCTTTCCATCGTGCTTTTCCAGAGGACTCTGCTCCGAAGGAGTTGTTTGATGTTGTTCTTTCAGATGTAGGACTGGAATCAGTCTTTAGCCAGAGAAGAGGTGATGCTTCTGACACATCCATGCTTTCTGCTCACGCATCCCACCATGTTTCATGACAGTTCAGATGGTGTGGTGGCACCATAGGTATGGACCCAAGGGATTGTGGTAACCAAAGAAAAGTGTTTGTCTAGGCGCAGTCTTGTTAGAAGTGGTGTTAAGGCTTATGTTATAACTTGTCACTGCAAGAGCAAGTTGGAGTAAAAGCTTTCTAAATCCATATAATCGTACTTAATTGTTTACATAATGAAATTGTTTTTAAAAGAGAACAATTGAATGATGATGATTCAGTCACAAGAATTTGCTTCTAAATCTCCAAACTAGCCTCCTCTGGGAAGGTTCATTATCAGAAGGATATGTCTTCACTCTAAGGTAGTTAGATGCCTATGATAAGTGCCCAGTACATAAACATATCTGAAGCAGAAAGCAACCGGATGGCAAACCCATCCCATCACAGCTTTGAGAATCCTGCAGAAAATTATCTAGCTTGCTTTGGCCTATTTATTCCGACTGAATGTAAAAGAAATAGGAGTTATTGTGAATCCACAGCTTATGGAGAGATGCTAGAGTGGCACTAGAGATGCCTACGGGGCTGAAACTCAGGTTGAAGCTATATTTTTGTTATTGATGAGGTTGAACTCAGGAAGGGGGGTAGATTTATGGACATTGATTTATGCTCTTGGTGTTCTGCTGAGAACAGGTTGGGACAGAGTCCAACCAGTTACCTGCTTTCTGCTGATTTTCTGTGAACTTCTTGGAAAGTGAGTGCTTGTTTTTAAAAAAAGAAGAAAAAAGTAGCAGGATTTTAAAAAATGTTTTCAATAATATGAAGGGAGATCTCTATTTGGTGCGTATTTCACATATTTTGTTTCCAGTCAGTACTAAAATTTTAATTATTTTAATGCCCGTGACTGTGCTCAATTCTTGTATCAAAACTGGCCTGAAGAATTATCAGTTTAATTAATCCATTGTATTCTGAGTTGCATTCCACAACACAACTAGCCACAGGGCTTAAGGTCCACAAAACCACTGGAGCTTTACGGCACTACTTCAAGTTCTTTTCCCACCTTCATTATAGCCTGTGTATGACTTGAAATCATATCTTATTAGCCTGAGTGAGAATTACATGAGGAACAGTGTTATAACAGGACTCAGCAATGAAAAGGCAGATCCTCCAGGGCACTTACAGCATCTTGTTTTACTATATATAATAGCAAAGTCTTTTTGTGTTGTGAACAGGTGGTTTTCCCAGCAGTCTGCAGGTGTTGTGTATGATCACATGTACTTCCTTCCTAAGGCATGTCCAGAACTGTAACTCCAGTAATAACAATAACAATAACAATAATAATAATAATAATAATAATGGGGAAGTCCACAGTTTAAGGCTTTTTTTTCAAGTAAAACTTTTTAAAAATTCTGCAGGACCTTTTATCTGTAGGATTCTGCTCTGTATTCTGACAACAAATACATCTCTTCTCCCCACTTGAGCGCATCCCAGGACAGTCAAGGTGCATCATCCAAAGTGAAATGTTGATACAGATGCAGCTGCTTTTGTGAGATTCTGGTTCTTGCTCATAGGGCAGGTTGCATTTGAATAACATATGCCAATATTTTATAGTGGCTGGAGATTACTTCATTTAATAAAGTAAAATAAGAAGCAATTGGAACTGGGATATTGAGAGTAAAAGACAGTGAGAAGTTGAAAAGGTACACTTTGCAACAGGGAAAATATGACATGAATGGATTTGGAAAGGTACTGCTTTAAAGGATTGGATTGATTGCTGAACTTGTCCACAAAAAATATTACAAAAAATGTTAATTGGAATTTCTCCAGTGCTTGAACCCAGAAATGTATGGATGTGATCTGCAGATGAATCAGATCTCTGTCATGCTCCATCAGGCAAAAATTAAACTGTGGACATGCAGAAGGTCAGACATGCAGCAGCCAGTTTGGTGTTTCTGGAGCTAGGCAGACCTCCTGCAAGTGCTCAGGGACAACCATAAGGCAGAAGCGATCATCACAACACCAGGGATGGGGCTCGGGGTGGTAAGTGACAGTGGACACGGTCACACAGGGAAGGCTCAGCATCTGTGCTTGAACAAAGTATCGCTAATCAGAGCTGCTGCAGGAATATTAAAATGCAAATGACCCAATTAGAGTGCTTACTTTTCTAGATCTGTCTCAGAGAAACACTGCCGTGAGTTTGTCTTGTATGCTGATAAAGTATCCCGTTAATAAAAAGTTTGCTAATTGTCTAAAACAAATAGGTGGTTCATGGGAGCAGCAGAAAGTCTAGAATATCTTTAAATGGGCTACATATTGAATTCTATAAATGTTGGGCTCTCTGATTACTGAGGATCAAAGGCAAAAAGAACTGATTGATACTGAGCCCTTAAAAATCAATTCTTTAGGAAAATGCCTGCCCTTATTTAGTCTTTTGGAATAATAAATGATGAAGTGATTTCAGCTGTAAGAGACACATTGTGGGCAGCTGCTGGTCCTGAGTTCAGGCTTGTGTTATTGTTAAGAGGTAACAACAGCACAGATCTTAATTGAGGAATAACTGGTCAGAAAAAAAAAATGTTAAACATTTTTATGAGAAACTGTAGTCAGGCACAGACTACTCACCAAACAGGCCACACCTAACCAGTATCTTGGATTCGCTCTCTATTCCAAATAGCTTGGATGGTTCACACAGCATTTTATCCACAGAACAGATTCATCTTAAATATCTTTTATTGTATATTTAGCTGCTTTTAAAAGTAAGCTTGAGAAGGGCTTAGCTAAATTGATAATAAACTAGAAAGACAGAAAATAGGCCTTATTGCCAGGTTGTGGTTAATTATGGTAAACTGCTATCTGTAATTTACTCCTGCCCATAATGGAAAAGAGAGTTTTGCTCGAATCTGCATTACATTATATGGGGTTACATCCCATGTGGTGACATGGCATTGTGTAACTTCATACAGCCAGATAAAATGTGACATGTTTTTTCAATGTATCTGAACAGAACACAGGGATATGTTCTGGTAGAAAAGACATTTACAGAGGACCCCGTTCTACGAGCCTGGTTTATTCCAAATTGCAGTCTCTAATGGAAATGCTAATCGCCATGTTTTCCTGCAACTCTTGCAGAAGTAAATCCAGAGTATCTTTTAATTGAGAGCCTTTCTTTATGGTCTTCAGATGTTTATAAATATGCACAACCTAATCTGATTAGGGCCAGACTCTACATGCTGCCTGCTCTGACAAAAGGGGAGAAAGTTCTTGCCTGCAGCCTGTGAATTCTGTTCCATTCTACGTCTCTTCTGGTATTACAGTATCTGAGCACTTTTAATAAAGAATTACAGAACTGCCAGTTCTTTGTTCCTCCGTCTTCTGTTGGAGAAAGGAGTGCATGCACTAGTAAGTGGGTAAAGCTAATGGGAAAATCTTTGAGGGAACATTTTTTTGTTGCAAAATGCACTTTAGTTGAAATAAAAACATTTGATGCAATGGTATCAATTTTAAGGAGAATATGGATCAGAAGGAAAAAGTAAGAAGGGATTCTTACAAAGCTTGCAATGTGTAAGCTTTCATTTTTGAAGTGGGGTTCTTTTAAATTTATGCTGCTTTCAGTATTGCAATAACCAAACTAAAATTTTTCAATGTAGGTGAATATAATATTTCAGTTGGTTAAAGGAAAGTCATGGGGAACTTCTAATTTTTCTGTCTTTCATCCCACATCTGAATTTAATCATATTTTAAAGTAGCATATTCCTTCATGAAACAGAATGTCTATCCTCCACACAGGTTCCGCTTGGGGAATTTCACTTACTGCTAAGCAGCTCTGGGCAATATTAAAATTGCCTAACTAACTTCTACATAGGTCTCAGATCTGTTGCTTGGCTCCATGCCTTCCAAACTAGCTAGCCAGTAGGAAACAGTAGACTTTGAATACGAGTTTAAATTTGGACTGTCTGAATATATCCTTCCATCCCTTTCATAAGATTCATTCTGTGGCTCACTTACATTGACTATTCTTGAGCCATGTAACAGCTTCCAAATGAAATTTTGGCTCATCTGGTTTAATGGCATCTTATGAAACAAAAAAGGACAGATCTTTAGGTGTCTATATGCAGGTTGGGACCTCTTTCCACCTCCTCACTTCTCCTCCCCAAGAGGTACATAATATGACCAATGGTTGGTGGTGAAATCATAAAAATTCATCACTTCTCCACAGCATGGAAGTCAAGAAAGAATGAATGGTCAGGAAGACAATTTTTTAGAGTAAGGTAATGTTGACCTTAGCAGGAATAATTTGTGCCCTTCAGCATCTGCAGCTGTGTAATAGTCACCAGGGAGTTGTCCGACTCTGAACAGATATATATATTTTTTAGAAAGTGTCAGCCAAGGCAGAACTCCAAATGGAAAATGTATTGCTCAGGAACACTGGGAGGATTTGTGTCTCTCTCTGAAGAACAGCGGTGTAGAGAGCATCGAGAGATAGAGATGCAATTGGAACATTTTCATATCCTGATGAGGACAGGCTCTTTGCAATGCTGCTTAAGTTAGAGAAGAGAAAATTGCTCTGTTTCTCTCAGACCTGCATCTGCAATTTCACAAGAAGGAAAGTATCTCTAAAGAGAAATACACTGAGAAGCTTCTATAGGAAATATTTGAGTTTTCATCCAAGAAAAAGGAATTCTGCAGAAATAAATGATGCTATTGTATGATATAAATGGATAATGGTATTGTCTTGTAAACCTTTATTAGGTAGATAAAATGGCCTTTACAGCATTATGAATAAACAGAAAAACCTGTCTATAAAATTCAGTAGTGTTTCTACTGACTGAGGCATGTGCTCGTCTGTGGCTTTCAGCGTCCTCATCAGTGACTTCCAGTGCTCTAGTCCAAACTGAGTTTTGACACGGCTTCCATTGGTGTCCATTGGCACCTAGATGCAAAGGAACCACTGAAACTCTAGAACATACTGTAATTAGTAGAAGGGACATATAATGAGATGCATGTCTTTTCAGAGTTGTTTTCTCTCTTGACACTCACCTGTCTGTTGAAAGCATGTTTGTGATTTAGATGTCCCTTAAGCCTTGCGATAGTACTAGTGAGACTTAAGCAGAACATAAAAATCATACACTGGCTGTCTGCACAAAGCGGTCTCTATGTCTCAAGAACCACACTACAGTTTCAGAAAGAAAAATGGGTAGAGAAGCACAGCAGAAGTGGTGGATGTTCATCAAGTGCAAAGCTACACCTCTTCCGCTCTACCCAGAAAAATCCATGAGACAATAAAGTGTCATTTCTTTCTCACCTGTGTGATCCAGGTTTGTCAGACTTCGTATTGACTCAATACTTATAACTTCAGGGGGATTCCAGTTTGTGACTGACTTGCCATTTGCAAACACCCAATGTGTAATATTGCTCCTTTCTGAAACTTAGTGACTTTCTCATGGTCTGCCTTACTGCTTACTCACACTTGTGATCCCTTTGCTAAATATTTTCAGCCTATCCAAGGAAAATTAGGGGTTATATTAGCACAATCATGAGTATTTTAAAAGCTGCAATGTTTCCTGTATGCAAATGTACATGTTGGAAAAATTAACAAGGCAGATAATTCTATATATCCTTGTAAAGGCACCATGATTATTCAAAATCATATATTAGTCACGGCTTTTGAATGAGTATCAGCTATACATTTACAGCTGCTGTATGACTTCACTGCAATGAAGGAAGAACTATCTCCTCCTTTTTGTAGGCATAAAAATATCCATTTCCTTATGCAAGGCAAAAAAGATCACTGCATTAAGGGCAGAATACCTTCAAATGAAACCCAGTCTCCTGGGTTCACAGGAAGGGCTGTGCACCCATGTTAAGGGCAGAATTTGTCCATCCTCTATAAACACAATTCAATATAAATATGAAAGCACTGCTTTTTCTTCCCTTGATTGTTCTAGTGAGACAAAAAAATCATCAGAAGGTGAATCACTCTTGCAGCCGATACTTGCCAAGACATGAAAAAATGGGGATGGTCTGTGAAATAAGAGGCAATGGGAATAGGAGTGAAAACAAAGGAATTGTTCAAAAATGCTGGATGCTATTGCATGATAATGGAAAATAATTACCAAAACCTATGAATGTTGCATCTGGATTGCTGTCTGCCCTTGTGTGGAAATTTTTATATGTGTTTAAAGTGTCGTGCTGGAAATTAATGAAGATAAAATTAAAACACTTGTAATGTAAAATATTACATGCCTTCTCACAGGATTGAGACATACCACTCAAGAGGATTAGCTTATAAAAAGTCAGATAATCCTCACTGGTGGGATAAATGTAACTTATAGAAATTCCTGAAGCATGCTCTCCAGAAGCATTTCACTAAAATTAATTTAGCAATAAAATTAGAATTTCTTTAGACATATTTTTCAAAAGTTGTTAAAGATCCATCAAAGTCATACAAAACATTATTTTCTAATGCACCCAAATTTCTTTTCTCCCTCAGCAACATTAGATACCTGCTTACAATTCTGCTCATCCCAGCAGTGATGAGAGGGGTGAACAAATGAGATTTTGTGCTAGAAGTCTTCTTGTGAACTACTCCATGGTAGAAGGGAGAGGTAAATATACATATTTCTTGTTTGGTGTGAAGGAAAGAAAGTGCAGCATGTGGGAAATGGGATTTGGCTGCAGTCTGCAGTATGATGTCTCACTGGGATGTCTCGGTAGTAAATGGGACAGAGATTCTCAGCTGGAAGGAGTGAGGATTCCTGCCTAGGTTGGACAGCTTCTCACCTGTTATCCATTAAGGCTAAGTGAGTAGTCAGGCTGATTAGTTTAAAATCGAAGGAGCCCGAAGAGCTGAATAATTAAACAGGAAAGCACATGGGGAAATTTATGAGAGGGAGAGGGAAATGCTCTTGTCTTCCTTAAAAGTACTCCTAGAAAGAACTGATGATAACAGTTACTGAGGGAGCAGTGAAGGTGAACCCCAAGAGTAGAGACCACAAAGGGACTGGACGCAGCAGCTGGGTGACATATTGCCTTGGGGTGGCTAAGGCTAGGAAAAGCAATTTCTGTGTGTCATTTGATGGGACTTATTAAAGAGTGGTGGTGATGCAAGAAACAGTGCTGGAGTTCAGGTGAGTATTCAAAGTCATGGTGGAGAAAGAAAAAATCCCTGTGTAGCTTAAAATATGCAGACAGCCATCAGAATATTGAAGGTACATGGAAACATAAGCCAAAATTTAAGATGAAAGAAAAATTGGCTACTGATTGAGGGATGTATTCAGGATCAGGTTTTCTTTACTAAAAAGAGGAAAGAGAAATGGACAGAAATAAAAGCAGGAGTAACAGAACCATGTCACAGGACAGGAAAAAGGAAGAAGGATAAGACCACAGCCTAGAACTGCAGAAATACTGAGGTAAGATAAGGCAACTGTGAGAGATAGTAGAAGAAAGGGTTATTTTGTTGAAATAAGGGAAAAGAGATGGAAAAGACCAAGGGGAAAAAAAGGATGTATTAAAAAAAGGGGTCAAATTCAGTACTTTGTCTTTAGAGGGCACTTGCAGAAAGATGATCCGACCTGAGTACCTGCTGTGGAGTACTGGTCTTCAAGGACAAAGGCTAACTGATGAGAGCTTTAAATTGAAAGTCAGGGAAAGAAAGCTTGGATAACTAAGCTACGTAAGGGTATATGGATTGTTTTGGGCAGTCAGGTGTGGATGTCTAGCACATACAGCTAAAGAACTAGGCTTGGACAGTAAGAAATAAATATAATGTTGGCTTACCAGTACCAGGAACAAACAAATGGTTGAACTTGAGAAGCTGGAGCAGTTTGTAGAATGAAATAAAATGCAGTCAGAATAGCAAACTGTAGTGAAACACAAATCATGACTTGAACGTAGGAGCTGAAGGGGTAGGGCCGTTCAGAAGAGAACACCAAAGGTGAATGTGCTTGAGTTGTGATGTACATCAATGATGTGAGAGAACCAAAGAAGTCAGGAGAAATATTGTGGATAGAATTGTATTGGGTTCAAATTACTTTCCTGATCAGTAGTAGAAATTTTATACTGGCAATATACAGGAGGCCGACTCTAATCTCATCTTTGTATTGGAGTATGGAGAAAATTCTGTATCATACTGAAAAGATGTATGCTATCAGAAGTGGCCACTGTGAGAACAGTTATCTACCCAAATACATGTTGAAGAAAAAAACGCTCCTAATTATGATACAGACCAAGTGTTCCCTCCTCACAGGGTCAATGAAAACAAACAAGGGATTCTGTTTTACAGATGTTTTTGATACATGGAGAGGAATTTGAACAGACAGTGATCATGAGTTTTTGCCGTTTCAATTCAATAGTAAGGTAAAACTAAGTAACTAGATTTTTCCATTTCAAAAATGCCAACTTCAACATTTCTGCTTAATAAAGAGAACACAATTGCAGAGCTGGGATGACTTGAATCCAGTGAAACCTTGAGTTTGTTTAAATAAAAATAAAAAAGTGCCTGGATGTGTATTTTTAAGTCAAGGGGGAAAATGTTACAGGGAAGTGCTCCGGATTTACCTGGTTGGATGATGCATTGTCTGGAAAATATAATTTATATCAACCAATTTTAAAATATCATTCTACTCAATTTATCCAAAGGAGAATTAAGAGGCAATTTATGAAATACCTGCATGGGGAGAAAAACCTGCTCTTGAAAACCAGTATTTTAGCAGAAAAAGGTACAATGATATCTAATTCTTAGAACATGACGCTGGACAAAGTTATGCGAGAATGAATGTGAAACCTGTTAAGCATTGAAGAAAGTAACTAATACGAACAAGTGTACTTACACATAAAATTCTTGTTTAGGTGTATTATCAATCAAATCTTTATTTTTCCATTAAGCAGGGGTACAGGCATTCCTAATTTATTATTTGCAAACTTTAAAAATATATTTTATAAAATAGTTTGAAATTATAACATACACAAAATTATCTTTTTCTTTTTTAAACATGCTCACAAATTTTTTGGTAGAAATTACTTTCTTTTATGTGTCCTGAGAATAATAGTGTGATAGGAATGCTTTAAATGGAATCAGGACAGAGCAACAGGGTAGATGTGAGGCTGTGACTGCACTAAACTCGTCTTAAGGTTATGCATTATTATTTTCTATGACACCAATTTTTGCAGCATGTTTATCACTGACATTCATATTCATTTATTTCTATCCCATGGCCCAGATTCCTCAGCTGTCAATTTAATACAGGTATTCCAAACAATGGCAAAATAAAATTATTTATAATGACTCCCAACAGTCCCATACAATTATTTTATGATTTGTCTGTTCACTTACATCATGACAACATTGCCTTTGTGGACAGTCAATGGGTTGAAGGAAATCTCCTATGCAGTGTAGAATAATTTCATATAAGCAATGGGTTCATATTTATTTCCCCTAGCTATAATGGTACTCTTCTAGGTCAGTAAAAAGCTCTCAGTCTCTTTTTAGGCAAACCTCTTCCCGAAGCTGAGGAGTGAATCCCACAACTGAGTAAATATTTTATTTTCATATATCACCACTAGTGCTGTAATACAAACTTTTCAAGGTAAATAGCTTCAGAAATTGCAATTGTGATATCCGAATGGCATGCCTATCCTTTGAAGTCAGACTTCGTAGTGCAGAATCGAAAGTAAATAGTGAAACCTAAAGTGCTTTGGGTTTTTCTAGTTACTGTAATTTTGGTTTGACAGCCCTGGGTAAGCAGAAACCAGAGATGACAAGAGGCAGCCTTCCCGTGACACAGAGCTAATGTACTGCAGCCGTAACAGAGATGCTGGCCTCGCAAGTACTAGTGTCACTTATTTGCCTATGAATAGTTAGATTTTGTGAAGTAGATGTTTGTCTTCATGGAGCAGGACAGAGATTCACCCAGCAGTCACCGGAGCTGAAAGACTTTCAGATTAAATTAAACCCAGAACAAAAGGTGATCTTGTGTTTAGTTTAAAAGAACAACAGTTTCTTCCTTTTGGAATCTGAAGGAATAAAATCTTAGATATGGTGTTTAAATGCATAACTCTCATGCAGAGTATTGTGGTATTAGTCACAAATCCATTTTTGGCAGTTGGATAAATGACCTCATTTTCAGAGAGGTTGGAACATCTAATTTTGATTACCCTTTTTTTCAATTTTTTCCCCTGTAACTCAAGCCCAGGTAAAACAACAGTGGGTGGCTGAAGACCTCGCAGTGTTTGGAAAAGCCATGCTGCAGCTCAGGGACATCTGCCTTTGCACGAGGGACGGGAACAGAGCGGGTGGCACATGGCAGCAGAGGGACATCAAAGCCCTGCTTCGTGAAATGCCAATCTGCGCTCCGGCAGGCACGCGGTGATTCAGAAGTGCCAGTGCTTTGTGTGCGTGGTGAAATGGGTTTTGAAGGAGGTGGGTTTTTAAAAGAGAAGGCATGGTAAGTGGTGCCCTGCCAGCTTACGGGAAGTTACGTGGTATTGCAACACCGTAAGAGCAGAATCAGCCTGATTCTCAGAGACTCACTGCAGTTAATGAAACATAAAAACACCCCAGTATGCAATGACTAAACCTTTAATTACCTCTCTGAATGATGGAGAGAGGCTAAAATCTGATAAACATGTTTAATTGCTGGCAATTACAAAAAAAAAAAAAAAAAGAAAGAAAATCTTTTTGAAACACACCAGGTATTTTGCAATATCGTTTCAACACTGTAATGACAATTACGATACTCTTAGGAAGTGGGTGACAGGAAATTTCCTCCATTAATTTTAATGGAACAGGATTAGGCCCAATGTTGCAAGGAATGGACACCTTCAGCAAAAACATGGTGTGGGATTGGTGAGAGTCTCATGCTTCGAGGTCTTTATTTCGTCCATCTCTTTGGGAAAGGAGATCCCTGTTTGTAAGAGTTGCTGTTCTTTGGAAATGACTGTGAGCTATGCCATAGACTCTTGGCTTGTATTTACAGATAAAAGCAGTTCCCTTCACTTCAGTAGGATTTCTTGTAGGTGAGTAAATAGCCATGGCTGTTATATTGCTCCCAAAACTCTACAGTGCTCTTTTTATCTCTACTTAATTTCTTATGAGAAAATTCATGAAAGCCTGTTACAAAATAGTCTTCATAAATTATTGGCAAAACTTGAAAGAGGGATAAGGTTTTCACTGATTTCTATGTTCAGTGAGAGAAACAGTAATAAAAAGGTGGTGTTTCCTGTAAAATTGGCAAAAGTAGAAGAAAATAATCCCCCAGCTGATTTAATATGTGCTGCCGAGCCATTGATTCAATGTCCCTAAAGTTTGATTGATAATGTAACCTACCAAAATCTCATAGTATGCCATCTAAAAGTGCATCTAATCTTACTGAAACCAGATACAATGGATTTAGAACATGGCTGAAAAGTTCAGGGATTACTCAGGAGAGGGAATGAAGCATCAGCTAGTGCCTTGACTTCAGGCTGTACTCTAAAGGAGAGGTTTGTTAGGGACTCAAGTCGTTCCATGCCTGATTATGTGAAAAATAAATTGTGTAATAGACACATAACCAGCCTGTCCTAGGTGTTTTCCATATCCCCATGCTCAAGCGTCATCTGAGAACCTCATCATCTTCTATATATTTAGTATTTCAATGAAGTGGGAAAGCACTGTTATCTCCAGATGAGGTCGGAGGAAAAGGTTCTCAAATGATGAATTTACAGATGGAGAGGAAAGGCACAGCAAGACTAAGTAATATACTGAAATCTGGGGCAGAGGAAAGAAGTGAATCCAGGTGTTCCCACTCTCTCACCTGTCCTTCCTCTTGCAACTGATGTTCAGCTGGGAGGTGAAATTCATCCTGCTGCAGAGACAGCACCAACCGCCTGCACCCCTTGAGCTCTTTGGGAATTCAGAGTCTGATGGCTCTGGCACTGCTTCCTTCCCGTAGATCAAACCCACCTTCAGCAAAAATGTGACATGCAGCCATGGCAAGGGAAGATTTTTGCAGATACCTTGTCAGATGAAGGCTGGCATTTACAAAAGACATAAGACCCTGCTCTGAGATGCAATTAGCTGAAGCATCCTAGCTGAAGCTGGGTGGGTCATCTGGTCTCTAAAGCCCTTCACCTGGTTGTCAGGTCTTTAAAAAATAGCAGGATGCTGGTGGCTGTGTACAATTACAGGGAGAGTGGTATTGAAAGTTTGAGTAGGAGAGAATGGAGTTTGTCAGGTGTTACACTGGAGAGTCTGCAAAGTCCTTGGCAAAAAGAGGAAAGGGGATGTGGTTGATGAGGTGAATTTGTTTTATGTATTTTGTTCTAGGAAGAAATAAAGCTGGAAGCCTTAAGAGAAAGGGGCTGAAACCCTGCAGCTAGAGTGTGTTGCTGAGTGTGCCTGCGCTGTCTGCGGGGCTGCACCTGTTTGGAGGGAGCTCCCAGCGATCCGCAGGCGAGGGTGAAGCAGGCTGTGGCTGTGGGAAGAATTGACCGGGGCTGCAGTGGGACATTTAACATAAGGCTGTTGCATTTTACTGTGATATATAAGCTATTTAGCATGTTATACATTAGGATGTGATGCTGATAAAATGTCCATGTTTGCTTGTGCTTTTATAAGCAAGAAAAAGACTGTTAAATTTTACACAATGAACCGTTACTCCAAGCTCAGCGTCTCTAACTTCCACTGACGAGATGACAATCTGCATGCGCCACCTCACCTTTAATTAAAAGATCACTCATTAGGAAGCCAAAAGCTTGTCTAGTGAGAGGAGTCTAGCGCAGTATCTCAAGCTCTATTTGCATCTGTTCCCTAGCATGCCATGTACAGAAGGCTTTTACGTGGTGTGAAGAATGAGTGCTGTGTAAAACAGTGGGGTGCAGGTTTGCTGTGATAGCCTGGGCCTTGGCAAAGACATAATTGTTCACCCATACCTTAAATATACCAATCTGTGCGATGGGAGGATGGAAACTGAGTCTCACCTGAGGACTCCCTTGTAACCACCGTGGAGTGTGTTAAAATTGGTTAGACTGGGTGGCTACTCCATGTGTGTCTCTTGTCTCTAGGCAGTGAAGACAAATGATTCTGTTCACTGCACATCTGGATTTGGCTGCTGACGTAGCAGGAAGAGCTGTGAGCTTGGAGTGGTGGACTTTTCATCCCCACTTACGTTTCCATCTGGGAAGCCTGTGCGCCCCATAAAGCAAACCTGTGCTTCTTCCCTCCAGTGATGAGAAACACAGAAACGACACCAAGACTCTCATTCCTCCTTCTTTAAGAGGGTTCGTATCTATTTGTTTGTTTGGGGTTTTTTTACAGAAACTGATTTTGTGGGGTAGCTGAGCGCTTGTGTCACTTTAAGTTCTTATTGGAAACATCAGTTCACAGTCAACCTGCCGCTGCCCTTCCTTTGACACGACACGGGTGCTGTTTCATTTATTCTGGGGCTACCCTTACGTGCCTGTTTAGTCGATGGGGTGTTTGCCATTGACTTTGATAAGAAAGGTACCACTATTCATTCTTTTCCATCACGTACATACATGTGTAGCTATATATTGTACAACTATCTTAGCTACAAGCTCATAAGAGAAGTGGTGAAAAGTAACTTCAAAATGAAGGGTGATTTAAAAAAAAAAACAACAAAAGAAATTATATTTGATTTTAGTTTTATTTTCTACTAGTTGTTACTGATTACTTCTAGAGTCTTTCTTACTATGCACAACAATAAATATCTACCTGACACCACTGTGCCACACACTATACCATAACCTATGCAATACAAATATCAAGTGTCTGGGATTTAACCACAGTAATCTCTATATCCATGAGACATTTTTATTTCCTACATGTTGTAGAAGGTCTTGTATTTCTTTTAGAACCATAATGGAAAGAACAGATTCACAGCTTTGGAATTCATTCTTCCTTGGTCTGAAACTGCCTGAATTTCATGACATTCAGACATGTAGAAAGTTCACCTTTTCTCCCCCAGGCATTTGAGAATGACAAATAACTGTGGTGGTGGTGGGGAAATCACTTTTTACTGTTATTATTATTACCTGTCTTACCAGTAATGGTTTATATTAAATTCTGCTGCTTTTCTTAAGTTATTACTTGAGATTAGGGCTGTGAGGGGGAAAAAAGTCTGAAAATATGGTTTAGATAGAACCAAAAGCATTTAAATGAAAACCAAGTATTACCAATGCTGGTCAAAGGAAACTTTTTCCTGAGCTAGTGAGAAAGTAGTTTCTTTCCATGACGGGCATATGAAATGAAAGCAAAGCAATGCAAACAAAAGGGCTATACTTAAGCACCTTTCCCAGAATGATTGGACAATAATGTCTACCTCCATTGAAACAGTCCAGGTCACCAAGCACACATCCAGACATAGGAGATTTCAACTTGCAACCTCAGGTCACAAGGAAAATGAACTTATATGTATGGTAGGTTGGCTGGGAGTCTTTATGATCTTCTGTTCATGTTAATTTTTCCCCTCAAAAATGATTTGAAAAGATTGTGACTAATTTTAGACTGATTGGTAGAGTATTGTCTAGTAAATACACTATTTATAGGAAAAAATTTCAGATTTTTAGGGTGGTTCATTTTTAAATAGCTAGAGGACTGTGTCCACATGGTTAGGTGTTGCCACTAGGTTTCATATAAACCAAATAAAAATGTACAGCTGTGTTCAGAAGTTATCATTAATACTACAGTAATGGTTAAGAAGCCCCAGTTATAGGCAGAAACCCATTATACTCATCCCTGTGTAAATATAGACCAAAGACTCAATTCCTGCCCTGAGTCACTTCTAGTCTAAGACAAGAAATAGTAGTAGTACCACAATAGTGGTAGTTGTACCAGACATACAGGGAAGCACAAGGAAATAATTAGGTAAGAGTAGCCAGAGTAAAAAAGGTCATTATATATACTATCAAGTGTTTTCCTGTGGCTATCCCGGGAAAGGAGACGTTTCTAGAGGCATTTGAGAGAGAACAATGAGGTGGGTTTGCTGATATTTATGGGAGCTTCTTCCATGCATGAAGGCTGGCATGGGAGAAGGGGTAAAGGTGCTCATTGGTAAACATAACAAATGGGTGATGATGGCAGGCATCACTGGCTGATCAGTGGAGGGAGCTGACATGTTGATAGCATAGAAAAAATGATAGGTGGAGTATAGATAGGTCATGAAGGGCCTTTAGAGTGAAGATGAATAGCATATGCTTGATGCAGTGCCAGGTTCACAGATGATTCACTGTTTTCTTTTTTGAAAGTCTAAATTTCCACATTATTTTTATTTGATTAATGCTATTGAGTGCTTTTGACTTATTTTCTCATAATAACAAACATTCCATTCATTTTACAAGGAATCTATTCAAAATAATTGATGGATTCTGTGAGCTCAATGAAGTTGATGTCATG
Source organism: Fulmarus glacialis (assembly GCF_000690835.1). Taxonomy (NCBI): domain Eukaryota; kingdom Metazoa; phylum Chordata; class Aves; order Procellariiformes; family Procellariidae; genus Fulmarus; species Fulmarus glacialis. The sequence goes on along the minus strand of NW_009213479.1, from coordinate 69,878 downwards.
ACATGTTGGTACATTTCTATACTATCAGTTACAATAGCTCAGTGCACAGAAAAACTAATTTAAATTATTTAATATAAATTGCTTGATTGTTCCCAGGTAAAGAGCATCAGGTGGGTTGTGGTAGGCTTGAGATAGGTAGTATTAATTGCCTGGAGAAAGACTTTTAAAAACTATAGTTAAAGATTGAATGATACCCAAAGGTAACATCTGGTAGTTGAGTTTGTTCGGATGTGTCTAGTTTTTTAACTTGTGATATTACATGAAGATTTCTTTTTATGCCTTTCCAAGAATTGAAGTTTGGTGTGGAGAAACTGATCCCAAGATGCATTTTCAGTGATGAATACACTGAAGAAAACATTGAGTTTGCTTTATCAATCTCATGTTAGCTGTTCACCTCCCTTCTCTGGGGAGGCATGGACAGACATCCACATGGTAACTGAATGATCTTTATTTGTCCCACTTTCTACTAGTGCCTGTGTGTTCAAAGTAGCTAATCATAGTATGTTTCCACAACTCTACAAGAAAACTGACTTTCCACCCATGTTTGGAAGCCAGAGTTGTCTGTGGGCTATCTGTACATGCAGCACCTCATGCAGTGAATCTTTGGTAGAAGCCTCTCATTGGTACCCGAGAACAAAAATTAAAGCACTCAGGCATCTCAGTTTGACCACAGATGTCTCCACTTGTATGAGCAGCAGGCAATGTTCGTAAGGTAACATCTTTACAAATGACTAACCTCCCTTAAAAAAAAAAAAAAGTGGAGCTTTGGCCTCCTAAGGCAGTCTTTTAACCATCTTACCAATGCTCCAATTGCTGATAAAGTCAAAGAAAATGTTAAATGTCTTCATCTGTGTAGGATGAAGCCTGTAATTCTGAATGAAAACTTACGCAAATCTTGGTGAGAATGTGCTTGCCAGCATTTCCATTGCACTTGCTTTGTTCAGAGCATAGCAATCAGCTGGAATTTATCCATGAATCTTGTTTATTAGAAGAATGGGAAAAAGATGTCTATGCGGCATAGTTTGATAGTGGGGCACTGAAGTGCTATATTCTTACGTGTATATTACATTGAAAATCTTCATGCCATTCATTCTCACCAAAACTGCCTGTAGACCTTTTGCTGTCCTGATCATGGACAGCTAAATTCTGCTTCCCTTCACATCCCTTAACACATGCCTTGTAGCGATGGAGATCAGGGGCACTTTGTATTCTGAAAATCCATGAGAAAGAAATTACATTATCATGATGTCTGGAAACAGATGAAAAAAGTGTAGGGGGGGAAGAATCTTCTCTATTTCAAGAGTACGTGTGAATGTGAAGAATCGAATCAAGTATTCCCACAACATTCCTAAAACCAGAGGTCTTTTCTTCAGCTGCTGTAAGTTGGTGGAACGACATGGATTTACATAGATCTAAGATACAGCCCTTTGAAAAGGTGAATTCATGCCCTTTCCTTGAATGCTAAATATAGATTTAAGTACCAAAGTGAAGGCATCCAACTTTAACAATTTTAGCATGTACCTTCTTCTCTCTGGACTTCCATACCACCCCAAAAGCAGAGAAACTTCTTCAATAAATGTTTTTGAAATATGCCAAGACTAAGAATCTTTTCTTTTTTATATTTGCTTTTAGAGGGGTTTATATATAATCCCTTTTAAATTATTGTGCCTATGGAAGTTTGCACGACAAGGCACCTTATAAATTAGACTGTATTATATTGTATTGAAAGTCGAAATATGAAGCTGTATTGGCTAGACGGTATCTTATAATTAGAGTTTGGTTTCACCATCTAAGTGGAAGTGTTGACTGCTCCTCAGCCTGAAAGTACCGCTTTCTGCTTAACGTACATCCCTGAGTAAATCCCTGTATCTTAAAACCCCACATATTTATAGGTAATGTTTCTAGTATGTAGTATTTGATTTTTTTTCTCTCTCTGGATTTTTAGGCAAATGAAGGCTGAATGTTAAATTAAATGCAAAATTTTTGGGAACAAGAGCAAGTGTTGACTGCTCCTCAGCCTGAAAGTACCGCTTTCTGCTTAACGTACATCCCTGAGTAAATCCCTGTATCTTAAAACCCCACATATTTATAGGTAATGTTTCTAGTATGTAGTATTTGATTTTTTTTCTCTCTCTGGATTTTTAGGCAAATGAAGGCTGAATGTTAAATTAAATGCAAAATTTTTGGGAACAAGAGCTTAAAGTTAG
>NW_009213479.1:0-67659 GCF_000690835.1 Fulmarus glacialis | reverse complement strand
GTAGGGCCCTCTACAGAAGAGCTGGACACCATATGACGCCTTTAGATACTACCAAGAGCTACTGACTGCTCAACACTGGGAGCCAGTCGACTTTGTTGCCAAAATATGCAGACAGGTGACCAACACTGGGAACCGAATGGTTTATCTGCATTAAAGTAAGTGTTTGCGGTTCAAGTTCTGTCCATGTGCACAACATTTTGACACCTTTCTTTCTATAAGATTTCAGTGTAATTAGATATTTTTCATATAATGGGCCAGGACCAGTTTTAGTTCTGACTAGTCTCAGTTGAGTCTTTATAAGACAAGCTAGAGAGCAGCAGTATAAAGGAAGGAAGAATACTTCATAAAAAATGAAAAATAGTAGAGGATTTTGAAGGCCACAGATGTCCATTCTCATGCAAAGTGGAACCAGGTTTGAAATTGGGTTAACTTAATAGGCTGTGAATTATACAAGCTCTTTAAGTTAAACTGATTTCATAGCCACCTTAGCGTATCCACACTTAACTGTCTGAGGACCAGAGCACAAGTCCTTTGAAGTGTCAGATGAGGTGGATATTGCTGCAAATTTCCATGCCATCGGAGGATGTTGCTGGTGGAATCTGCTACTGAAAGGTATTTGAACCTCAAACTATGACATGAATAGGTTGGTGCAGAAAACGTCATTGCCAGCACTCGTTTGCTTGGAGTGATGACAAATGATTATGCTGTTTCTTTCCATTGTGTGCACAGTTCTCTGATGTTATTCCATCCTTTTTGCTATATCACAAAGATCATTCAATTTCTGATTGAAGTCCCTGGCATCTTACTTCCAATGCCCTGCGGCATTAACACATTGCATGATTCTGTTTCAACATCCTTTGCTTCTTGGCAGAGATTTCCTTCTGTATTCCAAGCCTAGACAGTGCATGAAAGGATTTCTGAGCTTTTATACAACAATCTTGGCTGCTTTTTTTTTTTCTTTTCTTTTTTTTTTTTTCCGAGGTAGTGACTAACTAGTCTATCTCCCCATTAGCTGTAATGAAGACATGAATTACACAGAGAGGTTACCTGAAGGTAAGTGTCCCTGTAGGATTCAACACAAATGTTGCCAGAAATGAAGCTTTTTGGTAACAGATTTTTTTTGATAAATGAAAATGTAAAACCTCAGATTTATTGTATCCCAATTCAACTGAAAAAAATACATACGTGTGTATGTACATATATATGTATATATATGTATATATACAACCCCCCATGCACTTCTGTGATTGAACTTTTCATCAAAGCCTTACTTCTTAAACCAAATATTTTGTGTGAGATGGAATTTCTGGGAGGGAAAACTGGTTCTTCAAACCTTTTCGTACCTGTTCCAAGCAGAACAACAACAGATTCTCTGCTTGAAACTGCTTGGAAGGCATTTTATACCAGTCCATCCAAAAAGACTGTGTTATGAAGAAGTAGTATGTCCAATTCCTCTGTCAGGTAAGACTAATAAATCTACAAGTGCTCAAAAATCTCCCAAATAACCAATTCTGTCTTTCCCAGCCTAATGCAGAGCACATTAGATAATGAAAGTAAACAGAAAACACACACACCAATATTTCCTGTAGCACATAATTGCATCCTCACCTAAATGCTAATCACAAGCTGATACTTGCCTGCATAAATCTAATCAGTTTCTTTCAGAATTGCATGAGGAGTGATTCCTTTCATCCACATGGGAAAACATCCAAATCGAGTATCACATTTGTGTCCTTTAATAGCGCTGTTTTCTCTGAAATATACAGTAACAGGCTCTCTACTTTTCACAAGTGTCCTGATAGCAATACGCTCATGCTCATTTTAATTTCCTCGGCATCCAGCTCTGAAGGCAGAAGGGTTTTTAAGTGCCTAGACATATATCCTGCCAGGTACTGAGCAATTCAACTCAAAGAAGGTGTTTTGTCGCTGTGTACGGTTGGATGGTGTGTTGATATTAGGTGTGATGAGATACACAAGCAGGACTCTTGGCTGATATAAACTAGCATAGCTTCTATCAGAAGGAATAATTCTGGTCTGCTGAATATAGACACTGTAATACAGTTGTGTTGATTGCTCAGGGATTGCTTTTAAAGCAGGAAAGGTAGAGAAAACCAGGGGTTTAATCTGTTGGTTTGTTAATATTCTGCCCTGTCCACCCCGCAGCCCCCGTGGCTGAGGGGAAGCAGGATATCCTGCTCTCTGCTCAGCACAGGCACGGCTCTGCTTATCTACATGCTTCTCTGCGGTTTCAGGTACCTATTTTCCATGTTATTCCACATTATTCCACGTGGTAGAGGGTATGGTGAAATAATTCCATCATGTTGCTCCCCAGCAGAAGCGGTCTTCAGCTTGGTGAATGAGAGCACCGGGTGGAAAAGGTGCAATCTTACAACCTATAGGTTGTATAACTGATGCAGGTCCCGGCATGAGTGTGTACCCAGCTGTAGGCACATGGGAATTTTGAGGCTGAGCAGGAAAACATCTATAGATGTTAGGAAGAGCAACTCAGTTTCTGAACTCCTTTGATCTCAACTGAGTTCATTTTCAACGAACCGGACTTCAGAGCCTCTGCTCTACCCAAGCCCGGCAGTGGTCTGTGTCCCTTTCCCACCTCGGGCTTTCAGTCTCTGTGCATCAGTTCCCCAAAACGGGAGAGGAGCACAGCCTTAGAGGGGGAGTCGCTATGGAAAAATGCTGATTTACTTAGATATCATGGCAATGGAAGCCATAAAGGGACTACAGAAAATAACAAAGGATATTTTGTTGGTGGTTTATATTTTATATCAAATGTTTTTTAACATTATCTCATCTCCTTCAGGCATGTAACAATAAAACTAGCATTTTTACATTAAGCCCAAGATGAAATTTAGTAGAGAATTAAACCTAAAATAAAATGAAAAGTGTTCCGTGCATCTTTTGTTTCACAGTTTTAAAAGTTGCGTGGATTGGCTGCTGAACATTTTTTTCTTGTCAAACTCCCAAAAAAGCAATTATGTAAGTCCTCATTACAAGTGAGTCATCAGCATTGTTTTGTTTTATAAAATGAAAATGCTTTAGCACTGAATTGCCTCTGAGAGTGCAAAAGAGCATATACAAAACTCGGCCTGCTTCTGCTTTACCCCTTCATAACTCAAAAGTGGTTAAGTAAATTATAGCTGCTAAACACCACTTTTTGTTATTGAAGAAAAGTAAGTTAAGGCTTATTCATGTATAACTAAAATGGTGTTGTTGAGCAAGCTTTAATAAACCACTGAAGGCAAGATAAAACTTAACAGAAAAACTGCTTTACTTAATATTTACCAGATAATGTTATTCCCAATATCTTTAAAGCTAAAGTGCCTTAAATCTAAACTCCAACTTTCTGCTCTAAGAGAACTTGGAAGAGGTCATGTTTTGAGCATATGTGTAAAACAGCATTCCATAATTGATTTATTAACATATGAGGTCATATTTATGATTTTCTTTTTGAAATATATGAAAGCAACTGTATAATCCTGTATGATCTATTCAACAAAAATCTGCTTCAAAAGTCCAAGAAAAGAGTGAAGGAGGGGAGAAAAAAAGCAAGAAAGCCAGTAGAGTGTATTTTGTAATGGTTAAAGGTTATTCTCCAAAGGACAAATTAATGTAATTTGTATTTGGTAAGGATCATATTGGATGTTTTATTTGCATTCTTTCACATCTCAGGAGAGGTGTTGCTAAATAAGTCCAAATGGGATAAAAAGAATATTTTTTATTTAAATGCAAACACTGCAGTTTTCAGACTACAATGTCATAGCGTGTATGGGGCTCAGAAACACTACCTTAAGAAGAGTCTTGATGCCCAGGATTTTTGTACGCTGCTTTTTTTTTTTTGTCCTTCCTTTCTTTTTTCATCTGTGAAGTCTTTTTCTGCATATAATTTCTGAAATGTGAAGCACATGCTTGGTTGTTCTGTAGCACAGGTCCCTCTTCAGCAGCCCCTACTCACTCTCTATCAAAGTCAAATCTCCCTTTGAAGTCCTGCGTTTTGCCCGAGCCCTGCGTGCTGCAGAGGCGATGCCTCTTCCACTGTGTGTTCTTCAGGGCAGGGACTGCTGTGGTGTGTGTTTGCACGGGGCCTGGCCATGCTGGACATTCGCCCCTGGGCTGCTCTTGTCGTTTAATCCATTTAAATACACAATTTGATCCAACAGGTGGTCCTACTGACTCCTCTGTGTCTGGCTACAATTTAGTTGCCATTTCTGGGTTCAGGTCTGAGAGGCACACTTGGGTCCTCCCAAGCTGTGACCTCTAAGATCACCCAAACTCCCACCAGTCATTTACAGGTGCTTTCCCAAGGCTCTGCAGGGGCTGTGCATGGTCTGCTTTATTCTGGGATGATGTTACAGGAAAACAATGAATTTAGCATGTGATTTTTTTAAACAATGAGCTTGGCACATGACTCTTAACTACGAGATTCCTTGAAGTTGTTCAAGTATTAGACATGGTATTGATCGTATTAGAGATCATGGAAATGTCCTCATAGACACTGTCTCCTAATCTGCGCAGCCCTTACCCTAATCTGAGTATCCAAAATTAGTCTGAGTATACCCCTCCCACACTCTGGAAAGGGCATATGGAGTAAAGTCCCTTGTTGGTAACTCATCCTGTCTCCTTGTCACATGCTCCAGTAGCAACCTCGAATATTGCTCACTTGCTCAGCATTTTGGGTACCTTGTACTCGGAGACCATTTTCCCTTGGAGGCAGCTCAGCCTCAGTTCAAGGTGGCATAGGGTTACAGACTTGATGGTCTCCCAGTGGTAGTCCTCCAAGGGAGTGACAAGTGTCTCCCTTGGGCAGAGTTGCTGTCTGGAATGCTATTTAATAGGCTTATCTTGGGCAAGCTGAGACATGAGTCAAACATATAATAAGAACCGGAGTTTGTAATTTCGTACAAACAACCCTCTCTTGGTTACAATCTGCTCTCAAAGGCTGCTGATGGATTGAGCTCGATAAAACAAAAGAGAGGGAAGAACATTAAATAAAGGGCAAAAACTGATTTTCTCCAAAAATGCTGCAAGAAAAAATTTGAAATATGATTGAAGGTGTTCCACCAGCTGTACAGTTGGTTAAGAATAAACAGTGAAAGTTTCACAGTTTATTTAATTTTTAAAATAATTTTTAAAAATTTATTACCTGTGATTTATTTACTAGCCAAAGTAAAGATTGTCCCTCAGAAAACTCATTTCAAGTATGGAAAAGTTTCTGTGCAAGAGCTAAATTTTTGAGAGCTTTGTTGATTGTGGAATCTTCTGTTGTGGAAACAATTAATAAAAATCATAATTGTGCATCTCTATAGAGATATTCAATGGCTTAATTTCAAGACTTAGCTCTTTCCAAGAGATGCTCTTTATACTTAATTATCTTACCATTTCTGGAAAATACTTTGTTGGTGCTCTAAGCGGTTTGTGTGTTGGCTCCTATGGACAATACTGTGATATTTTAAGATGTTTGTGTGCACTTTGGTTCGTACCTTCCTACCCTCCTACGTACTTTCCTACCTTTTTCTATCTTCTAAGATGCTGTGATTCACTGTTCAAATTAACCACAGCTTTCGACAGAGGAAAGTAAAACGTATATACAGGTGCCACATTGGGTGGTATAAAATAGGCTCCTAAGACCTGAGCACCTGAGACCTGATGTCCCAGCAGGGGCTGAGCCCCCGGGGGCCTGTGGACCAGATGGGGGATGCTGCAGCCCAAAAGCCCACCCTGGCATCAGCGCCCGTCTGAAAAGCTGCACCTGGAGCCGGGTTTGGCACGGGCGGCGAGTGCTGGGGGTGGCTCCAGGCGAAGACTGAGGTGGCTTCAAAACCCAGCGCTGTACACTTGTGGCAAGTGACAAAGATAAATCTTATCCAGAGCTTCTACAGTTGTTCCTGAGATCATACGGTAATCATGGATATCCTCTTTGAAGAAAAAGTGCTTGGTTTTGAAAGTCATTTGTTGGCCTGTGGCAAAAAATCGCTACGGGAAAAAGATCCTGACAGACACATGAAAAACATTTCAAGTTGTGTTATACTGTAATTATCCTCCTGGAGTTAGGCATTCATATAATTTTGGTATGACAGCGTGCTAGAAATTCTTTCTTTCCCTGTGATTTTTGTAGGGTTCTTATTTAAAAAAGAGCCGGGGTACATTTATCCCCTGTCCCCAGCCTGTTATTTTTAATCACTGCTGGAATGAGTCATTGATGCATTAGAATGGAAATAAGTTTTTTTTGTAGGACCTTGTACTCTTGAGAATCCTTTAAATGCCTAGAAATTCCTATGGGAAGGGACCGTGTCACTGCGTGTGTGCGCCCTGAAGTGTCTTTCAAACCCATGGTCCTGCTGGTTGAAGGGCTAACCCATCCCTGGGGCAGAGCGGAGGGCAGGTGCTGCGGCACATGTGGGAGTGGGTTAGGGACTGGAAACCCCAGTAGGTAGAGTCGTGGTGAGCTTTCGGGGTGATGCAGAATGAGATGGTTGACTTTAGAGAGAGAAGACGTAAAAAGCAGGTGATCTAAAATCAGTATTTTCTACAGAGAAGGCAGATTCAGTCATCCTCTTACCAAGTCGTATAATATTAAAAAAGACATGTTCAATGATATTGAAAGGCAACAAATCGAGATGTTAATCAGATGAGGAAGGAATCAGTCTTAAGGTGTTCCATAATAATTCAAAACTTGTTAAAAAAAAGGCGGGGGGGGCATAAGTGTAATTTTGTCATATCTGAATTATTTTTGCGAACAATTTAGGGAAGATTTTTCTGCTGAAGAAGGAAAGATACTGACTGATCTCCATCAACAATGATGAAGTGCCTCATTCATTCACCCCAGGGTAGTGTCTCCCACCTAGGGTGCCTGTTTCACAAGGAAAAATTTGTCTCCTTTTGTTTTTTCTTGAATTTTTTCGTAAGTTTTATTTTCATTCTGCACTGGAAAAAAAATCTGTTTTTGAAAATTGAAATTTCTGGATGAAACAAAACTGCTGCTTTCTAGTCCTTCCTATTTATTATGCAGGTTTCTGCTCCTGTTCCTTTACGGTGTTTGTTACTAGCTACTGTTGAGCAAAGTGCTGGAGAATATGATTCCACATCCAATTTAGTGTGGCAGTTCTTGCATGTTTTATTCTGTTTAAGAAACCTTCAGCCAATTATCAAATACAAAATAGAGTCCTTTTTTTTCCCCAGTCTAATCATATGAAAGATTATTTTAATTGGGACTGAAATAATAGAGAGTTTGCATATTACATGCTTAATGTCAAGGACAGACCATATCCTTTTCTATTTTGCAAGGCTATACCATGATAAACTGTTCAGAACAGTCCCAATAGTATTGTACCTTCAGAAACGTCGGTCATAGAAATCTCCTGTAATGCTACCATAACAATGGTAAAAATGCCATCATGGTTTCACAGGAATACCGGGAGGGTTACAGCTTTTATGATGTGGGGTGTGAACATCTCAAACATAAAAAATATTTTATCTGTCTGTCTTGTGGCTGTGGTTTGCCAAAGATTAGGATTGGGATTAAACAGCCTCTGTGATATGACCCAACCAAACTACTGCTTTGTGATACACGGCCTGTTTCACCCCCAGCAGTGCAGTGTGTTGTAAGGGGCTCAACCACTCCTTGCCATTTGGAGAAATATTTGCCCAGTCACTGGCACTGCAGGTGATGTCAAATTGGAGAGAAGGCAGCTGAATCCAGTGCTGTCTTCCTGGGCTGCCTGGAATTTCAGGCAATTCTCTGGAAATAGTTCAGATATTTGTTTGTCTGTTTGTTCATTCTCCTTATCGCACAAAGTTACAGAATGCTAATGAGATGTCTTTCTATTTATAGAAAATAAAACATATGGGAAAAGGATTATGTCTGTCACACACTGCCAAGCTGATTTCATAGAGCGACAGCTCTACAGGGAAAGTTTCACTTCCAGTACTCCCGGGAAGTCGAACTGAGACTGCGAGCCAGAAATCCTGGGTTCCAGTCCCTCCATCTGCAAGGCACTTAACCCCCCATTCCTTCCCTTCATCTGAGACTTAATTGGCTTAACTACACTTCCCTGTCTCATTCTGGGTGCTGTGGGGTTAATTAATGTGCAGAAAGTCCTTAAGATTCTTGGATGGAAGTTTTGTTTCTGACGTTTTCACAGTAGCTTTATAAAGGACCTTCATACTAAAGTAAAGCCTTAGGGTTCTCTAAGTGGAAGGTCACCTCTGCTATAGTATCTTTTGCTGAGATGGGGCTGCGGTGAGTAGCATCAGCCATTAACAAGTCAATTTTGAGCAGCCATTCAGTCCCTACAGAACTTCTACACGATTTTCTTCGGTTGTATGTCATGCAGGTGCCCCTCAGTGACATCCCACCCCAATAGAGCGCTGGAGCTGGTGAAAAGGGGCTGGCAGGCACACAGTGTGCACAGCCATGTAGAAACTGAAATGCCCCTCAGGCATCTCATGGGGAAATGGAGGGGTAGGAGTGGTGATAATGTCCTTGGTCTTCTATCCGTGCTTGATAGATCCAGTGAAGCAGGTCTTCCTGCAAGGTTTGAGGATCATGAACAGAGAATCTGAACTGAATGACACTGTCAGCCCAAGCAGAGACAAATCCTCTGCACATGTGATGTAGAGGCTGGGTTTGCATGGCAAAGTACCAAACCAGAAAGCTTTGTGAGCAGACAAACTGAAGTTGAAGGTAGAGTGGCCTAGATCTAACTTGCATGCAGTGCACCAAAGTGCCTGGTAAGCAGCATTTTCCCTTAGTTGGCTCAAGGTATTCAAAGGTGGTTCCTCAATAAGAGTCTTTTGTCACTGGGATTTGTGTGATGATGTTGTCCATGGAATCTCACCCCAAGTTTCTACAGAGTGCTTAGAACTCTGGATACTGGCTCTTGTCTTGGCTCTCCTCCTCCTGTACCCCTCCCAGTCACACCAGCAAAACCCAGATGTGCCCCACAGCACGGTCTTTCCCGTGGAAACAGACGCAGCTGAAGCTCAGCCCAAGTGTGTGTTTGCATCTCTGTGCAGCACAAAGCCACTAAGTCGGGGCTTGAGCACAGACTCAGGCTCAACCTATGCAGGCAGACTGGTGAGCCCTGAAGGATACCCACCAATACTAGAGAGGGTAAAGGTCCCCTTCACCTCACTGCTGAATCCATACTAGCATGCATAGCTGAAATGCTAATTATCGGCTGCTAAACTGGGAATGACGTTATTGATCCCTGGAAGATCTAGACTTAAGTGTTTCAATGTTTGGGTCTTTCTCCTGCCCTTCTTCTCCCTCACCTCCCCTCTCCCGCCACCATTTCCTAGATGTCAATGAATTAGAAAAGAAGCTGCAGCTGAAGTTGCATGGATAAGCTCTGTGGGCATGAAAAGTATGTGTGTGTAATTCTGTGAGATTCTTATTTGTGTCTCGGTCTTGAAGTTTACAGTGCTAAAGCATTCGAGCTCAGTGTACAATGAAGTAAGTAGCATTTTCAGAAAGAAATTCACTCTGAGGCAGAGAAAAGAAGAGTTTTCCTATCATACGTAATTGTCACTGCATTTGAACTTTTACTTTTGCCTGTGTCTTGCAGCCAAATCCTGATCTCCTGAGCAAAACTTGAAGAAACATATTTTGCACAGGGGATCTCTGCAGGGACTGGATTTCCCTCTGCAGACTCCGGCACATCTCCGGATACAATTTACAAGGAATAGCAACGATTGCTTCTCCTGTGCTCTCTGCAGAGAGACGATTTTGTCCGATGGATCTGCCATGCGCCCACCTGCCTTTTCTCGCGGCTTATTTATTTTCAAGGCAGGCAGTGGTGCCTGCGCCTTGTGCTGAGTGCTCCTTCCCACTGTCTGGAGAGATTTCCTTGCCATACAGACAGCCTGCTCTCAAGTCCCCCTCCTTCCTTTGCCCAATCATTAACATAAATCATAACCTAGCAGATGAAAAGAAATTTCCAGGCTTTGTGATCTCCTGCCAGAGTTCTCCCAGTTTTTCTCAGTTTGGGAAAACAAATGTGCATTGCAGCATGTCCTGAGGGTTGACAAAATAGGGCTGTTTCAGACCAACAAGGAAAATGAATTCTGAACACAAGGTCCTGCTGTGGCCCTCAGGTGGAGCTGTGGGGCCTCCCCCGAGAGCTGTGGGGCAGGACAACCTCTGCCCACCCACCACACCGCTGGGCCGACACAGACATGGGAGGGGGGGATGCAGTGGAGCCTTCGTCACCCATCTCCATGGGCCCCCAGAGCTGTCCACAGCATCACAGCCCAGGACCAGTGCCCGCAGGGAGGGCAGAGCTTGTCCCCATCCTCTGGCACGTCCTTGGGGACAGGGAGAGGAAAGGTGCACCAAAAGTGGGGCAGGGGCAGTTGTCCCTGCTGTCACCCTGCGGCAGAGCTGCCTCCGTGGTCAGGGGCTCCTGCTCAGGTGTCAGTTGCTCTAAACAAGTTGAACGGGGTCTTTAGGCTCTGTTTTTTTCAAACAAGAGTTGTTTTCTAGATTGTTGGTAATCCTGACGCACAGTCCGTAGGGACGCAGGCTGGGCTGTTGGTTTTTTTTAGTTGTGACCTAAACAAGATGTGATTCCAAGTGCAGTAATTTCTTGGAGAGGAGGGTGGCTTTCTAAGAGGGCTTCAGACAAAGAACATATTTCCAATAATCCCCTGAGAAGTGAAATCACTTCTAAAATGCTGTCAGAAGTCAATAAAAAGTTCAGCTACGCTGATAAAAATGAGCCATTTAAACCAGACTTGCAATATGAACCAGCAAAGCTTCACCTTTCCTCAGCATACCCTCTGCCTCGCTTGTGTCAGAATTTGTTTGCCACAGTCTCTGCCATTGTGGGACAGTGCACCAACACTGTTTGTAGTTGATGTCCTGGAAGAAATTAGTATATGTTGGGATACAGAGACATGAAGAAGTGAGCCTGGAAAATTTGACTTTGGTGCAATCAAATGATCACGTCTCAAGGTCACTAAAGGCAGATAATCGCTGAATAACTGGCCTCAGCCCTTCAGCACAGCATACGTTTAATAGGTTGATGCAAGCCCATATGGTCTTATTTTATTGTTCCTAGCTGCCTACTATATTGAATTTTGAGGTGGATTTTTGAAATGGATATGGCTTCCAAATTTATTCTGCTCAGGACTTCAACTTTGCTGTTTGAAATTTTATCTTTATTTGAAATTTTTTATGAGGAAAATGCATGTCATGTGACACAATTTTATTTGCTTTGCCAGGCAGCCCCCTTCCAGGACAGGAGGTACAGCGAGGAGTGCCTTTGTGGGGTTCTGTGTTAGAGTTTCCCCCAGTTTATTAACTGAGTAGAGCCTGACTTTAACAAAATGATGCCAGGTCTTGTCCACCTAATGCATGCCTTGATTTGTACAGGTTTTATTAAATTCCTCGGCTCTGCACTCCCTGTGGGTTGGGGTTTTTTTTGCATGGTGGCATAAATACACCGGCCACAGAGTTTCTCATATCCACTGTCACCATAAAAACCTAAATATTTCAAATCAAGGGATGCTCACAGAAGACCTACTGAGACCATTCTAGCTGACATTACTTTAAAGTTAAATTCATGATTTAAACTTTAAAAGCTAAAGGAATATTAATGTTCATATTGTTCTTTCACTTATAATCTTTGTTGTTTTTCAACCCAGAACTGGGAGTGTTACAGAAGCCTTCATGGGGAAGAGCCATGCATGTAATTGAGAGTGTTATACACAGGATCAGGTTTCTGGTACAGTTCTTGTCATTATAATTTGATCTGCCATGATAGGGCTCGTAGCCTGATTGGTATCTCTGAATCTTCTGTAATATGAATAATAATTATAAAACCTCAGACAAAGAATAGTATTCCAGCATGTTTGCTGAAAAAGTGTTCTTTCAGCCCATGTCAATGCATTTGCAGGAATTCCTTGGAAAAGTAACCACCAAAGGAATGTGAACAGAGTAAAAAAAATCATTTAAGGATTCAGATGAATATTTGTAGGAAGCACATTACAGTTTCTTTCAGCTTTACAAACAGGATTACATGAGTAATCTCCAAGTAATATAAGGATAAATCATTTTTGGAAAAAGCCCCCAATGGTTTAGGTATCAGCAGGCTTTCACTTGCTAGCAGGCATGCATGTGTTTCTGGCCCACCTCTCTTGCAGTGTACAAAACACAAGCAAAATCCCACTCTTTCTTTAGGCCCAAATTTGCTATAATCCTGATGAATATGCATTTTACATGTAATTCCAGAATGCACTCAGATGCAAGTTTAGATTCCTACATTTCTAAGTTGAAACATTGACATTAAAATGTTGTCCCCTGTACATATGTATGTATGTAATTTTTTTGCTATTTGAATCTCCCCTTTCCAAGACGTCCCCAGGACTGAGCTGCTACTCAAACCTCAGTTCCTCAGTTTTGGCCATGCAGTTGTGGACACCCAAGGGATGGATGTTGTAGCTGGTGAGTCCTTCGGATTCTCTTGTATTCCTGTGGAGATTGGGGTTTTCAGCATCTCTCACACAGAGCATGGTACAGTTCCTCCCATGATTCGTCCTGTGATTCCTGTTGAAGGCAGTGGGAGTAAAGCTCTTCCAAATAATTTTGAGGATTTGGGGATACATGAATAGAAGCTGGATGTGTCAAAATAGTTCACATTTCTGTAAGTGCTGATGAGGTTGTAATCACTTGGACTGCTACGGCTGCTTGGCTGTAATTCCTACCACTGCTCCTTTCCATTCACAACAGCTTTACTTCTAAAAGAACCATTTTGACTACTGGTCTATACAATTAATATATAAATGAAAAACATAGCTCATATTCAGGTAGGTAAACTTTCATAGAACTATCATAATGAACACAGCAATGATAATAAATTCCTTCTGACCCCTTATTAGGTGCACAGTTAATTTAGTGGACAACTGAAAGACATGGGGTCTTGAAACCGCAAGAATCAAGGCTGTGTTAAGATGTAACTAAATATATTTATATATCTATATCTCAGTCCTGAATTTTATGAACATAATGCGATCAATGATACCATTATAAAAGTTATTTTCAAATTGATTTTTTTAACCTGTTCTTTCAGAAGCTGCCAGATTAATTGAAAATATGCTCTTTGAAAATGAAGATGCAATGCTGAATGCTCCATTTTTATGTGTGTACATGTAAAACTTTGGTTCAATAATGCATTCAGTCTTTGAGACCCGTAGTCTGTAAAATAGCATTAAAAAAAAAAAAAAAGTGAGGTAAAAGTTAGTCCAGTTCTGGAATAGCTTTTAGCATATGCACCTGCTCTCTACGCAAAAAAATCTAAATTTTAATTAGTGATTTGGCATGGTCTGCTCTTCTTAACTAGCAGTGTCTTTTATTTCTTCATCTGACAGCCTCCTCACCCCCAGGGTATGATGGAAAATGACTCATTTTCATATAAGGTAGAGGAGTTTAGTGAATATATGACCTACAGATTTTTCCTAATTTTTTTATAATATAATGTACTTTGATGCATTTCAAAGATAATCTGTCTGATGCTTTGCATATTCCTACTTAATTACAGTACATCTCAAGATGATTTACTACAGTCAGATAATTCTGAAATACTCTTGCTATGGAGGGCATGCATACCACAGGCAGCTGTACAATTAGCCATAGAGTTCATAGGGAAAATTACATCTGTATGTGGAAGTGGGGAGGGTTGGCACAGGAAGAGTTACAAATAAAAAGAGATATATGGCCTCATCTAATGTTCACTGATGAGGTCTTTCTGACAGTTTCAGTGTATTTTGGCTAAAACCCAAATATTATTTAAGCACGGTGCTGCTTTCAGCCTCTCAAAGTAATGGGTGATGAGCAGAGGAACATTGAAAAAAATATTCTGAAGACATTTCTGAGCTTACTTATTTCCTTTTCCAGTTTTATATCATAATATTCTAGTAAAACTCAGATCTATTTTGGAGCCAGAAAAGTCTGGAATAGCATTTTGGCTCTTTATTTGACCATATGTGTTAATGTTCCAGTGACTCCCTCTACATAAAATTAGCCTGGAATGAAGTGATCGGTGCTTGAGAGCATTTCAAAGCCATAGTAACAGATCCAGACTTTTAAGGCCAGATGAGGACTGTGTGATCATCCAGGCTGACCTCCTGTATAACACAGGCTGTAGACAACTGGAAATAAACATGCACCTCTTCAGCTTTTCAATAAACGCTGCGGCAGAGTGGGCACATCAGCCCAAAGCAGGTGGAGGGCTCCCGTGCACGCGATGGGCTACCTCTGAGCCACCAAACAATCCCAAGGTCTCCGTGCCAAGCCATGCAGGTGTTTCCATTCACAAACATTTGAAGAAAACACCAAGATATTAAGTCATTTGGGGGCAGAAAAGTTTTGCTGGAATTTAGGATTCCCTTGACTTAGATAATGGACCATGTTTGCTTCTGATTTATTTTTATTTTAGCTAGTGGAGTTGTGGAGACTGGATTACCATGACCTATTTATGTTTGGAATATTTTATTCTCTCTAGGAATTCACTTATTTCCACCTCTCCAATCAAGCGTTAGCCTGGCAAAAGAGTTGTCTGTAAAACTTGCTGCACATCTGCAAATATCAAATGTCCACGAACAAGCAAAAGACTCACTCTACTTACTTTTTTTGTCAGATGGTTTCATTTAGAACCCAAAGGGTCAGGAGTCACAGCATGACCTCATCAAATTAGACTCAACTGAGAGAGGTGTTTAGCACAACAAAAAGGAAGTAATCTGAAGGACATTAAATGCAAATGAGACTGCCATGTGCAAACTTCAAAAACACCTGATCCAAATGAACAGTGTTGACGGGGGTCGAAGGGGTGAGAAAGAAGGTTTCATATTTTGGTTGGTTTTTTTTAAGGACTATCAGCAATATTACATCCTGTAGAGCTGGCTGAAAATCTCATAGGTATGTGAATATTTAAACTTAAAAATACCCACTTCTATTTTTGCCAGGTGAGAATATGTCAGTATTTACTGGCAGGAGTTTGGTTGGCTTGTAGATCAAACCTGGTTGCAACCCTTTCTCTTTTAGTGGATTTGTTACTAAAGAAGTATTTTCAGAGTGTGTTCATTATTGCATGAGTCTCATTTTTGGGAGGGGATAGAAATTAATTTTGAATGCCTAACTGAAGACTTACAAGGAAGTTTCAGTTGCTGATGGCTCTTTCATACAGAGAAGAAAAAGCTTGTTAGAAGGTTTGCACATTTTCCCTTCAGGACATTAATCCATGCCCCCATTGGCTGAGATGTCTTTCAGCCATGAAGGCAATGGGGCAGTGAAGGTCTTGTTATAATGGAACCAGGCTATTTCCAGATAATGTGAGTCAGATTGACTTCAGGGATAGATCTGCTTTCCAGATGTTGGATATAGTCAAGTGGAGCAGGGAGACAGAGATGGCAGCTAAGTATAAGGAGAACCTTAGAGTAAATAAGAAGTCAGAAGTGCTGTTTGCAATGAGTAGGGTTGAGGTTTTCAACACTGTGTGAGTCAGGGAAAAAGCTGATAAACAAATATTTGTTGCTGACAGACACAGGGATGTCTACGTGTATTGAGAAATGAGTCAAAATAAGATTGAAATAGGGTCAAAATACTGAAAGCATTACTTTGTTAGAGCACAGAATCTGAATAGGTCCATAACAATGCAAAAGACTGGAAAGCGGTCGAAATGGCTGGTGAACAGGAAAGAAAATCAACCGTACTTACTCATAGAAATCTAGGGCAAATTAATACAATGAACACAACAAGAAGAGTGTGATTCAAAGAAGTTTAGGTATGATAAGAGCTGGTAACAATCTTGAAGACTATAATATCTAATCCAAAGCCTACAGAAGTCAGCGTAAACTCTGTGCCAGTGTTAAGTCTGAGGAACTGTTGTTTCTTTCTGTTTGACTCTACTCATTTTGTTTGTCTGCGTCCTGACAGCCGTGAGGTCAAAATTAGCTGCCTAACCAAGTAGCCAAGCTCTAGCCACATCGGTGCCACGTAAATCACAAGATACTAGGAGTTTGTATGGACAGTCTTTGAGATAGAGAAATATGGGATGATGGGTGAGATCTTCGTGAGCTGTTGCCAGGCAGGCTGAGATGACTGTCCATGTAGAAAGGAGAAAATTATTTTATTCAGTGATAAGCAGATGGACAGATTGCATTACACAGGTCCACACTTTCAGGAGTCTCTTCCCATCCTCAGTGCTCCCCTTTGTAGCTGGGGTGGTCGCAAATGCAGTCTTGTGCTCCTTTGAGGAACGTGCAGAGCAAGCCCTGCTAGAAGGGGAGGAGAGGGGGACTGCGTGCGTTCCTCCCATGGCCTGCGGAAGGTGCTGCTTTTATTTCCTTCAGCATGGAGTGGTTTTTCAAGACACAACTGAGCCTTCAGAGAGGGTGCAGCTCATGGGAACAAGACCAGCCCCATGATCAGGTGTCATTTTCTTAACCCGGCCAGTGGGTCTTATCTCAGAATCAGGCCAGCTGGCAGCAAGCTGAAGGCGATTGCTGGCGGTACAAGCAGTCAGGGGAGGTAGCAGGAGATCTGTACAGTCGAGCATATACATTCAGGGTGTGGGGGCTCACATCTGGCTGCAAGATGCTTTGAACAGTTTGTTGGACAAAGGCGCTTGGTCAAAAGAGGTCAGGGCAGGTTCAGTTGTACTGCCAAGGGTGAAAACTATAGTGAAAGTCAATAAAAGGCTCTCATGGCTTCTAGTTTACCCAAATAAGGAGAGAGAAGAATTGTTAACATAGGGTTTTCCCTTACCTTTTCAAGGTCATAGGAAGGTTAGTGCAGCTTCAAATTGCTGCATAAACTTGAAAGGAAGAATGACAAAACATGGATTAGGAAAATACATGGTCTTATTTTTAAAAGGTTGTTCTACTGAAATGGCAGAGGATGGTGGTCACCAGGAGGGTGAAGTGCAGGCAGGATGGGAGCAATGCTCGAACTTTTGTAGCTTGAGCACTTTTCTACATGTTTTGAAAAAGGGTGTAATGACAAGAAAGATGTTACAGCTGGGTGAACTTCAGTTACAAGTAAGGTGTATGTTTTTAACAGTGCTTGTCATTATCTATGGGCAAAAAATATCAGGAAAATTGAGGTCTCTATCTTGGTTGTTTTCTGGAAGCTGTGATTTAATTACAGAAGAAGTCATGGGGCATAATATATGGCAGGTTGGTGAAATCCTATCATCAGGTTATTGAAGATAATCTGGTAGATCTTCCTGACGTAGGAAGCTATTTTTTAAGCTCCCCTTTATATATAAAGAAAAGCACCATGGGCAATCATCTGGGCTTTGCAAACCATGCTAGGTCACTTTTGTTCTGCCTTTAGAGACAGAAAGCATAACTGACTGAGGCAGACAGTGAATGAATTATTTTAATTGTTGAATAAACTACTTTTGCTGTTTACAAGTAATGTTTGAAATGAACAAAAAAAACCCCTAAGTATAAATTCCTGTTTCTGTAATACAATTTTTCAATACTTCCAAAGATACCTGAAGGGTTTGATGCCCAGTCCCATGATAAATTAATGGTAGCTGGATGTCCAAAACCAACAAATTATCTTCAGGCAGTTCAGTCATCAAGAAGCTAATGTCAATTTACAGTAAAAAATATCTTCCTTCATACAGAAATAGAAATTGGGGTGTGTGTGGGAGGGGGGGGATCAGAAGAAGATTGTGCAGTCAGTTTATAAATCAAGGACTGCGAGTACCTGAAATGTTCTTCAAATATTGCAGCATGGAAAGATACCAGGGAATCTCCGTCATTTTTCACTCTTCCACCTCTGGTTACGCCAGTTGTTGATACTGCATTTTCACTGATTGTATCATCGTTAAAAATAATAATACAAACAGAGAATTCAAAGAAACTTATGAACAAATACTTTATGGTATTTACAAGGTGCATTTTTTATGAGTTGATTTTTCTTCTCTTTAAGCAATGCTTCATCTGTATCTAGTAAAGTCCTAGATGAGAAACAGTTTACTAGATATAGAATATTAAATATAAATATTGGGTGGTCATAATAGAAAAGTCTGAAAATGGTTTTAAAAGAAACCAAAGAAGCTTTCATATAAACAGCCAGAATAAATGTATGAAAATTTGGATTCTCTTAATAAAATGTACTTCATATGTGTGTAGTTAAGAAAATGTCTATATTCACATGCATGTATGTGTGAGAATATATATATATTTGTGCACTCACATAGTTCAGCTATACATGTATACACATATTTTATATATTTATAACATCTGTTTATTATACTGATATATGGTTTTCAACACTGTTGCGCTGTTTCAAACTGTTCAAAACCAAAACTGCTTAACGCAAAATTCTAATACTCCAGCTGGATGTTAATGTCACCCTTCTAAAATAATGAGCTATAAATATAGCTTTTGTTTTTACTAGTGCGCTGTCCTGAGGACATGAAAGCCTTTCATACATATATACAAGACCTGACCATTATTTAGTGGAAATAATACCAAATTACACTAGGATTTGAAAGACACTAAGCAGCCTGAAGCATGATACAATGGTTGAACTTAAAAGTTCAGTTCATTTGCAGAGATGTTACTGATTCCAGCTGTGTTCTCTGTAGAGGGGATAGGGAGAAAGTATATGTCCAGCTGGAAATAGAATGAGCTACACGGGGCTCTATGTTCAGACTCTGAATACACACCAGAAACTGAACAAAGAAATGCCTAAGATATACAACATCAACTCAGAATAAAAACAGTAACAGTAGTTGAATCATGTCACAATAATCTGAGATACTTTACCTCCTACATTCTTCCAGGGAACTTCTTCAGGTGACACTTTGCTTAATAATGCAAAATACTACTATGTGTAACCTTTAGAATCTCCCTTAAAGTCTTGAGTGATGTATTTTCATCTCTGAAATTTATAGTAATATCAGCATTGGTAATTTATGTGTTTTAATTTAAAGCATCTGTTTTTAATTTATATAGTTCAAGGTTTTTTCAGCAGTTGTCCATGAGTAAGCATTTGATCTTGATACTATATTTTGAGTCTATATTTGATGACCATCTTTCCAATGTGTGGGTTTTCATTACAAGTTAAATCATTTTTTCTCAAACTAAAAATCAGTTTTTCACAAGTGAAGTGAAATTGTTTTTAAATAACCGAAAAGACTGTTCTGCATTTCAATCAGCTTGGACAATGAAAACAGTCCCATTCATTTCACGTTTGATTTCGGTCATTTTCACCTTTGGTTTTTTTTGTAGACTGATTCAGTGCTGCTGTGCTGGATGACATTGAGACATAAGAAAACACCACCGTAACAGAGAAGCTCTCCTATTAATTTTCAAATAACAACCAGTCTTAGTGCTTCAAGTTAAAAAGCAATGCTCTTTCTTTGTGAGACATATGGCTTTAAGCAGTGTTCTTAGCTTCCTTTGTGGTTTTAGGATGACTCATGAATTTTGATGGTTTTCTTGAAGACCCACTTGCTAGAGTCCTGTAAATGCATTTGAATTTCATTTTATTTTAAAGTGAAGGGAAGAGTTTTCTAGCTGCTTGGCTACAAAGAAGTGGTCAAGAATGCAAAGCCCAAAGGCTCAAACACATGAAGACATTAATTAAGGAACCCAACATTTCTTTGTCTGAAAACCCCATAAATGAGGAGGGACTTACTGAATACATGGGACTGGCAGTACTGCACATCTCTTGCGAAAGAAGTCACTAAGATGGTTCCCTAATAGCAATTCCTTGGTTTGAAACCAAAGTAGTTCAGCTTGGATTACTCCTAGCTGCTTTCACCTGCTGTCCTTGTCCATGAGTTCTGTAGTAACGGGCTTTCCCACCACGAAACAATAGCAACAGGCTTTCCCTTCGCATGGATGGCGGCAGTGGTAACGAGAGAGCTGGGTGAAAAGTTAGTTCAAACAGTGCGTTTTGTGCCTGGAGCCCCTAACGCTCCTTCTCTAGCGGAGAAAAGGAAATATGGTGTGAGGTCTCATGCTGCCCCAAAACTGGGGATGCTCTCTCTACATGTCTGTGCCTCTTTCTTTATAAGAAGCTGATTTTCTGTGATTAGGTATGCTCAGGGTACTTAAACTATCAGGCTCTTGCTCCAGTTCTTAAATATATGAAGTCAGCCTGATGTATATTCCCTGCCAGTAAAAAAGGAGGCACTGAAGACCAGAATTATGAGAGAGAAGGTGACTAGATCGACTTATCATTTAAAATGCATCATCTTTTTTGCTCTTTAATTAATTCATTAATTACAAATTAGCTTCCAGGATTTCATAGTAGGAAGCTTTATAATTACCTAACCTTAACTCCTGTGTAACGTACCAAAGAACAGTGCCTTAATTCACTCTCCTTGCCACAACTGATGGTGAATGTAAGTAAGAGATTCAGTCAGGAATATTACTCTTATCAGGACTCATTTGTCTGCAAATCATGATACCGTATGGTACATTTAACCAGGAATACGGCAGATTTCCAGTATTGGAAAAATTTAAAATCAAGACCGGGAGATCTCTCTCTAGCTGCTCTACGGTCATTGATATGAAGCACATTAATCTAATCATAACTTTGGACTGAATTTTTGGTTACCGGCCTTTTTGAAGTAAACCTCCGTGATTTCTGGTTTTAAGAAGTCTTGGTTTCCTGCCCAGAAGCCGGCCATGCTGGGAAGCCTTACTGAAGTCTTTTATTTGTCTAGCATATTTACCAGTACCTGAGTATAGTAATACAGCATTTTTATCCTGTGAACACAACTCTTAGACTTCTGGAGCTCCAAATGGGAATGTCCTGCTTCTCTGAAAGGACAAAATGTGTCTCTTTAGAAAGTAATCCAAAATAATTTGCCTGTGGGTATAAGAGCTGTAGGAGTGTTGGAAGGTCTCAGACCATAGTCCTGCAGTAAGCCAGTTTAATCAGAGTCATGGTAGCAATTTTA
This sequence comes from Fulmarus glacialis, assembly GCF_000690835.1. Lineage (NCBI taxonomy): Eukaryota > Metazoa > Chordata > Aves > Procellariiformes > Procellariidae > Fulmarus > Fulmarus glacialis. The sequence goes on along the minus strand of NW_009213479.1, from coordinate 46,717 downwards.
TTTGAAGAAATTTAAATTAATCTCTCTGAAAAAAAATTTAAAAGAGATTAACAAGTCCAAATCTTAATTAAATGCTATATTTTAAATTCTGTGAATAATATTGTTTAAGAAACATTTAATCATTGTATTTTCTTGTTTAGGATTAGCTGTTTAAAGACAAAAGACTCTAGGCTCCAATTAACTGCTGCCAAAAATTAATTTAAGTAGCCTAATTGACAACTTGCTTTAAGCTACATAAAATCTTGGCATAAAACTTATTGTCAAGGGAAAAATATTCCTAATTTATTACTTTATTATAAATGAAACTATTGACCAAAGTGCACTTGCTCTACTGCAGCTGTTATGTAAAACAACAATATGCAGATGACGACGATAATGAGTCCTTGTCCTTATGTGTAAATACAAGTCGCTCTAAAATTGCACCGGTTGTTAATGACTGTTCGGTGCCACCGGGCTAGAGAATAGCTGCGGAAGAGGCAGAAATCTTGTTTTCAGGCAGCGCTACTGGATCCCAGCCCTTTCTCTGCGATGCCTCCCCTGTCGTGCGATACTTGTGGCGGTGAGACTGGGCTCCTGACGGGCTTCAGACAAAGCCTGCGAGCCCATTCTGCTCACCGTGAAAACTGAGCCCGGATGCCTTCCACCTCTATGCAAAAGAGAAACGTAAACTGTTCCACATGTGGGAGCAGAATGTGATCGCTGTGGGGAGAAGGTAGCAAGGCTATTAAATGTAAAACCGGGGCTGAACAATCAAAATACTTGTCCGCGAGTGTGCGAGATACTCGGATATCTGTGAACAGGGAGAGAAAATTAAAAGCTGTAAGTACATACTGTAAAGCTCTTTAGTTTCTTGTTTATGGTCGCAACGGGCCAACTTTCAAAGCCACTTCTTGAAACGTTGCCCATGGTTTTCCACCTGCAACTAGTTAGACACAGAAGTCCTGTATTTTCTGCACTGGCACAGCTAATTTGCATCCCTGAATACCCGGCTGATTTACAGAGGCATTAGTGCCTGCGTGAGGCACGGTTCCCCGGCCAGACCCCTCGGTGTGCGCCATGCTGGAGAAGCAGCCGTTTCCCCGCACCCACGCCGCGGTGCGGTGCTGTACCTTCTGCCATTTGGCTTTTCCACTTGCTCTTTCTTGCCGTCCATCCATCTTGACCTGCTGCAACGTGAGCCCATCTACTTAATGCAATGTTGGCCATTATATTGTGCATTTTTCCTCTTAGGACTGCAAAAAATGATTGCATCAGGAAGGTAGCTTACCGGCATGCAGCTTTTCCAAGGAGCTTCTTTGAAGGCTAAAAAGGTCGCTTGGAAAATATAATATCTTGGCTCAATTTTCATTGTCTAGGCACATTTCATTTCAGAAAATCACAAGCTACCAACACAACCATGTCATTGCAATTTTTCAAGCATTTTCTTTTTGTGCGTGTGTGTTTTATATCTCGGTGAAGTCACATCCCCCCCCAGGCTATTGAAACAAAGCTCAGCTGAGAGCCGAATGTACCGAACGAGAGGAAATTACAAAAGGAAAAGCTAATGTCTAAAACCATTAGTATGGGCACTTCTCCCACAGCCTCCGTGAACCCTGGAGCAGCAACATAAGTTCATTCCGAGAGGCACTCTGGCTCGGAGAGATGTTCAAAGTCCAGTCTGGCTGAGAACCTGCAAAAGCAAAACCCTCCCAACCAAGGGCACAGCATCCACAAAGCCCAAGAGATGCTTTTGAAAAGCTCCCAGGGCACTGTGACCCTTCGCACCCCTCCTCCACTGAACAAACTGTTTAAAGACCGAGATGCGTTGCAGAGATAACGAGCACTAAAGAATTTACAGCAGGTGCTATTTCAAGAGACTTTGAACAATGCAGAATTACCTGTGCCCATTTAAGTCCATTAATCTTCTCTTGTAAAAATAGCAATAAACAGTGATTTAGAAGCAGGGAGGAGCGAAGCTGGAAGCCCTGAGGTTAATAGAGAGAAAGATCCGTGCTTGTGGTTAATTTTCTGTCTGTGCAACAAGTGACTGAACTGCTGAAAAATGTAACTGTAGGTACAGCTTAGAAAATACCAGATTCCAACGGTTGTGGCTGGTATTATTTAGCAGATATATGACAGGGCTTCAACCAGGCGATACTGGGCGCTGTATAAATATGCAAGTAATAGCATCGGGTGCACAGGAAGAGTTTACAATCTGCAAAGACCCCCAGAACAGATAGACGGGCTCCCACTGACGGCCCAGGGAAGGCACCGCAATAAAGGGGTGTGCTAAAACAGAGCAACCGCCTGAAATTTGAAGGTAAGCAACAGCGGTTAATCACAATAATTACCACCTGCTCAGCTATTATCTCAGTTGCGGCTGCTGATGTGTCCACAGCATGTACTCTCAGCCTCAGAACAAAGTCTTATTATGATGGATAAGGTCTGGTTTTTAAACTAAAAAAAAAAACCAGAGACCTGACCAGAAATCACTGGAGCCAAGGGGGATTCTTTTCCACTGGAACAAGCCCCGTGGCATCAGGAACCCATCAAAAAAAGGTGATTTACGTGAATACAGCCGTAGAGTATTTTCTTCCCGAATGAAAACAAATGAGCTGGCAAAGTATTAATTTAAAATACTTGACTTGTTAATGAGCGGTATATATTATAAAGATTGCTTCTGTAAGGACTTTCTGCCTTTGCTCTGCAGGTGGCTGTGTGTCTGCCCTGACCTGGTATGTGGGTACCTCCCCCAGCGGCTCCGCGCCAGCCCTGCGCTGAGCAGAGCAACGCGCTCGCTGCCTTCTGGCTGGGAGCTCTCTCAGAAGCGAAGATGGTTGTGACTCCAGTGTGGCTGCTGAAATTTTACAAAGTGTTGACGGTCTGAGACAAGTTAACATTAATTAAAAATGCCTTTGTTTTTCTTCTGCATTAGAAGAATTTCTGAAATTGTTTTTGAAATCGTTTTGTTCACCTAATGTCTTGTTTTTATGTCTTGATTTTCATGTGAACAAGGGCTTTCTCGGTATCACTTTAAAACAATTTAGATTAAAACCATTGTTCATCACTCATTTAAAAACTCACAGAAACAGTTGACCCTTTTAAACCTAGCAAGCTCAAAATAATTATGACAACACTTTTTCTTTCATTTTTAATAAGCAGTATATTTCTGGTTTTGATCACATTTATGTAGAAAATTGTTGTAACTTTTTTTTGAATGAGGCAGTCATTTCAACAATAAATGATGAAAATACACAAAAATCTGAGGAAGGAAGGAACTAACATTATTTAAAATATTTCGTAAGATAATAAATACAATTCCTAAAGTGAAGCGGCTGACTAAATACCAATTTAGTCAATTTAAACTTTGGCTAGTGGAAATATTTCCTTTACAAATTACACTCCTTTCTTCCTCCCTTCCTACGTGCCGAGTATCCTTTATTTCTGGACACCGGGCAACACAATGGAAAGAAAGCGAGACCTGAGCATCCAGGCAGAAAACCAGGCCTTGTACCAGAGCCAGGAGGCCGCCGGGATTCCCGCGCCGCACAATGCCGCGGCATCGGTGCCGCGCCGCGCGTGTAATGAACCCCAAGTGGCCGCCTTTCACATCTCAAGAGCCGAAACCGGCTGGATGCTGAACACCGCTGCTCCCAGCTCCAGCCTTCAAGTGACTATTTCACCCAACAATAACACTGAGAAAGGCACAAAGCCCTTCTGCCTAGCGCTTTTGGACGCAAACTGGCCAAATATGTTAGGGTCAGCAGGACCGCGATGCTCTTTGTTGGCAACTTAAACACAGTCAAGGGGCGGGGGCTAGCAAGGACAGTAAAATTTAACAAATTGCATTTTCAGAAAGTGCAGGGGAAGGTGATTTTTTTTTTTAAAATTATCCCTCAAATCTGCAATCTGGATAAGGTTTGCAACAAAGCAAACAGTAATTCTGGAAATGTAGAGGCCTCTATCTGTACGGCACAGGTTATTTTGCAACTTTGCTTCTGATTTACCTGAAAAGAATTCCTCTCCCCCGGTTCCTGATAAGGAACTCACCCTCCAAATTCCCCATGCAGCGCAGCGAGCCGGGGGGGGCACAACATGGCGCTCCCCCAGTTTCCTATGCTTAAGCTTTCGTCTGTGAAAAATCCTTTTTATTAAAGGCAAACTGCAGTATAATTGAGCTTAATCTCCAGCCTCTGTTGGAGGTAGCAATGCCAACACAGTTCATTGCAATGCCTGCTGTCCGAGGGATTTTTATGAGATCATATTTCACGAGGAAATAAATTTCCTCCTCCGGTCTGATGCAATCAGTTTACCAAGTGGTAAATAGCTATGGATATCTCGTCTGCTGTTTTGCAAAGTGTTTGCGGATATTCGAGGATGAAAGTTGCCAAAGATAAGATCTTAATCACTGAAATCTGGAGAGCGATTGAAAAAATGGCCCCATAAGGATGTCGGGCAGGTTCCCCGGAGGAAGCCCCGGCACCCCCTGCAGACACTCAGCACTAGCACGACCCACAGGAAACTATTTATCAAATAGCCCGTCCCAGCACAGCCCTGCTTCGATGACAGCTCCCGAGCGACAGTCTTCCCTCTGCCTGGAACTCCCAAGGCACTGACTTGAATTGATTCATCCCTAAATTGCAGCTATGGAATCTGGCGTAAAATCGTTCGGTGTAAGTACATCCATTTCACTTCTCTTTCAAGAAGCAAAGGAAGAGAGTATCTTCCCAAATAGATATTCTCCTCCCTCTACCTACACAAATTTTCACGGGAAACAATAGATGGGCACTGCCTTGTGCTGTAAAAATCAGTGAACTCAGTTTTTAGGGAGCTGCTTTTGGAAAGGCATTTGGGTAACATGCTCTAGGGATGGCCCAGGTGGTCCATAGGCTCTCTTTGATCCGTGGAAGGGGCATTACGTGCCCTATAGAGGAGTTAACTCCTCTTAGATAGCAGCCATGACAGCTGCTGTTGTATCACCATAAAAATCTGAAAATTGTCCATGACCAGCAAAGTGTGGTCTTTGTGCCACGTTCAGTCCTGAAGCCAAACTGAAGAAGTTCAAAGAAATGAGAAGTCATGCTGGTTTTCATCAAAGCTTTTCCCTAAAAACTACTAATTTTCCCCAGACAAGAAGGCAGAGGCAGCTGGATTGCCAGCAAGATTGCTCGCTTCTGGCAGCTCCTTCTTGAATAAATCCTGTGGATCTCTGCTCTGAGAGAAGCAGAAAACTCCAAACTGCAAACTGAAATTGGAAACCTGTTCTTGCTAAATTTGGATACATCACTCCCAAAATAAGACAGGACACCTCCTAAGAATTCTAAGATGTGGATGAGAAACTCAGGAAATTCTGCCAAAACTGTGAACATCGGCTCCTGCCCTATTGCAACGGCCCGGGGAGATCTCTCCTTCCACCCGCACACCCCAGAGCAGCTCTTTCCATCACGTGAACTTCTCTTGGGAGTGGGTGATTTCCGCGCACTTGGATTTAGAGAAGACATTTCACTGCCAGTTCCTGGAAGGAAAACAGGAGGTGTCAAACGTGTAACCCTCATCACTATACCCCATCTAGATTCATCACACAGGCCAAGATTTTGCTTCTTTTTTTTTTTTTTACCTCTCTTTTTGATATTTTTCCTCACATCTCAATGTTTTTGCAGTAAAAAATTGGTATAAAAATCACCTCCATGGGATTTATGTTTCTGTTTTTCAATAGGCACTCGCTATTTAGTGCTTCCTTAATGTGAGATTGTGAAATACCTAAAACAAGGCCTGATCTGCCAAGATAACGAACACCTGAATTGCTCTTAAGATCAGTGGTAATTGCGTGTTAACGCACACATCATGAACGAAAAATGCGTGGATCAGAAAGCAAGCCAGGATGGGGTTCAAAAGGTGGCGACATGGGAAGCTCTCTCTCTCAAGTGTTTTGATATGACATCCAAAGGATTTACCCAGGTCAGAGCAACCTGATGAATTCACTTGAAAGCGAATCTCCTTGGAAGCGTTCCTTCATCCTAGAGAGAGCACGAGGCATCAGAAAAGGAGTTCTTCACAGATAGCGTGATACTCAGCTCAAGCAATCCTTTAAGTGCACAGGAGAGAAAAAAGAGGGTGGTGGACTAAAGGTTAGGAAATCATATATCGCCTGCACGTCCACCATCTTTCCATACACAAGCAAACATGCTCATAGAAATTCACCTGCAATGCAATTTGAAAAACAGGGGGTTTTTTAGAACAGTGCACAGAACACAAACTCCTGAAAATTGTATTTTCTTTAAAAGAATTTGAATTATTTTCAAAAATAAATATGCATTCACACAATGATGCAGGCTCATCCTCCAATGCATATATTTTCATGTTTTTCTTTTGAGTTTTTTTAGTACTAGGTGGTATCCAAACCTTCCTAGGATGTAAAATACATATTAATGAAAAATTTAAATTAAAAATCACTTGGGAAATGAATGAAGTTCAAGGGATTTTTAGTCATTCTCAGGGTATATATCTGAATTTGCTTTAAAATGTAGCTTTTCCAAGGTGCCTAGGCTTCCTTCAGACATTCCTCCCATGTAGATTTGATACATGATTTGCATGGTTTTTGGAAGCTAATATCAACTTCCCAATAAAAATGTTGTATTTTCCATTATCACCCCCATTCCCCATTCTGCAAAGGTTGCCTTTGTAAGATTTTTACGTAAGAGAAATCTTGATCTGGACCGGGGTTTTGGTTTTGTTGGTTTTCTTTAACTACTTCTGATTTACTTCACACCACCACCCAACAATACGTTAATACACAATGCAATGCCAGCATAACTCTACATTATATCAGTTTTTTAAAAATCGTGAGAAAGTGGGCTGGTATCTTACTCTGCGGTGTAAGGAATGAGGTGATACTCAATATGGTAGCACGCCCAGCTGCACCTTTCCATCTTGGGGCTTCAGACCACGCTTTTTCTATGGCCAGTGCTCGGGTCGCTTTCTGGCTCGGACTGGGAAAAAGCCCCAGTACGACTCACTGACTAGGCACAAACTACTCTTGTTTCTTCTCCAGGCTGGAGGCGCTCAGAAACCCACCATCTTTGTCTGCCATGTACCAAGCAGCCAACATAAAGCCAACGAGGTTTTTGCTTCAGTAGATGGGCTCGGCACTTAGAGAAAAATGATTGTAAAGCAAGGCTCTCTGTGTATGTTGATCCCACTGAAAGGCCTTCTCTGCTAATCTCAATAGCCCCAATTTCTTTAGACATTCCAGAAGGATTTTGCGTCTCAGTCTAGACACACTTCATCCCTCTGTTTTGAGAGAGAAAGCCTTTTGAAACTGCCAGAGCTCCTTTGTTTTCCTGCTCTGAAGGGCTTTGGTGCCTGTGAACAAAATAGGATAGGCTAGGATGAAGGTGAAGTCTTCAAAACTGACTGTTTCCCTATACATTTTTCAAGGTACAGGCTGTACATATGGAGTTCCTAGCCTCTTTCTGCTTCTTGTTTCTTAAAGTTCCCTATTAAAGTCAATAAAAGCATGTGATCCGGAGTTCTAGTTCTGCCTCAGCCGCTCTGACATACTGAGAAAGTCCCCTCATCTTTCAGTTTCCTACAAATACTCTTTTTATAGTGCAAATTAATCATGTAACGTCTATACATTGCATAAAGCATTACCCAGAGTCGAGACTAAAAAGGCATAATCACGTCCGTTTCCGTTTCCCTGTATGAACTCTTCTATTCAAGAATCAATCTTGTAGGGTATAAATACCTTCTGCTGGGATTTCTGAGTATTTCTGATGTCAAGCAGAATGAGACTTGATTATAATTTTTTTTTTTTTTGGTCACACAAGTGCTCACATATGGAAAACAAATAGTACTTTTAAAGGCAGAGCCTTTATAGAGCTAGGTAAGCTATTGCCTGGTCCCAGTGAGCAGTGACAGCCGTTGGGGCAGGTCCCATCATTGTGCTGTGGGTCATTTTGCAATAAGTCAGTCAGCAGCATCTTAGATGCAACAGCACTGCAATAGACTTTATTGTTTTCTTACCTTTCCGTACAGTCCTCCTGAAAAAATGTCAGAAAGTGTGACTCATCACATCTGCATGAAGTTATGAAAAAAGTAAGCCTTGTTAACCTGCTGTTTGAAAACCAGAACACTTTTATCAGTTCATATAATTGCTAACCCCTTATTCACTGTTCAACACTGAAGGGTTCTTTGCCTCCTAAGATCCCACTAATTGCTGACAGATTTGATTTCTCTGTGACAGCAGGAGTCCTGTTTCTGGCCTTTACATCAAGTAATTGCTTTATTTTTCTCCCTCTGCTCTGAAAAACGGAATTCCCTTCTCCCCTGCTTGAACCTCTGTAATGACTTCTTTCTATGTTATTAAATCCTTGCCATTTAAATCACATTTAGAGATGTTTTGAATAACTGATTCCAATTACTAAGGCTCTTACTAAGGAGCAGCTGAAAACGCAAGTCATTACTTGCCCATAGACAAGCAGCTACACCTTGCAGCAAAGCCTCTGGTGGACTGTGTTTTATTTCTGCTCAGTAAGGTGCAATTTATACTCACAGGAGGCGGGTGTTCAACAAATATACAGCTGCTGGAGTTCTCATAACTTGCCGCTTGTGCAAAATAGAGATCTGATTTTATATTTATTTTATAAATAGTGCTATTCCTTAAAGAAATCATCCGGTCCTTCCTGTAGTGGCTCGGGAAGCTTGCTTGGAACAACAGTAGAGATGAGCAGTTGACCGACGAATGACCCACGTAAGGTTACTATCCAGAGATCTAATAAAAAAGCATGGCAGGGTAAAAGGAAACATGACTACAGGTCGTACATTCCTTCCGTGAAGTATGATCAACTTCTGTTGTTCTTAACATTGTTTTTTATACAGGTCACGATTCCTTGAATGTACTAAGAACTTCCCGGCAATAACAGTTTAGCTCAGTTATTAATCATACTTGTAATCATTAGCACCTTTGTAGGAAAAAAAATATGTGCCAGGAGATGACTATTTGACAAATTACTGCAGGGGCTCAGCATAATAGCTTTGCTGATACAATCAACGTTGAGCCATTATAAAAAAAAAAAAAAAAACACCTATGAAGCAACTTCCAAACTGTTTATGAAAAGCACTACCCCGTTAACGAAAGGGGACTGGCGTTTAAATAGCTAGCGTGCAGTTGTCTTCGCAAACGCAGGCTCAGTTCCTTTTCATATACAGTTACTACCGTGGCTCGTGTAAGCAGATAATAAATGAAGATAATGCATAATAACCGAGGAAATTGCAGTCGTCTCTAATTCATGGGTTTGTTAGGAGTGTGAGTGCTGCAAACTGAACTCTGGCTGAATCTGTACTGGAAGCCCCTGCTTGGTGCCCTGGGAGCCTGTGTGCAGCTCCCATCTTCTGCTGGTGCAGGCTGAACTGGTGCCTTGGAATCTGTACAAGAAACACATAATCCCTTCTGTATTTGTATATTAACTTTCTGGTACTTCCTTCAGTCTGGCCCTGGTAATTAGCCCTGCTAATATACACAAAGGCCCTAGTTTACTTTTGACCAACAGAGTAAAACTACCACCAAGTGGAATAAAAGGTATGCTGATAAAAGCACAGCCTGACCACTAAACTTGCATCAGTGGTCAGGACTTCTGCCAGCACAGCTAAGCCGTAATAAGGATTTCTCCTTTTTCCAGCCCTGACAACACAGCAACCAGCACAAGTCCTTAGTTTTTAGACCCTAAGGCTGCATGTGGTCTGTGCAACAAAATTTACCTCTCAATATGCAATGATTGTTTTCATGCAACACTGTTTTGCTTAATAAGTAGATACGGTCATGCCTTAATATTTTTATTGTATTTGTTCTGGAAAGTTATTTCGTATAGTGTAAGGTGTTCCTATATTTTGGTTGGAAGTCTACTGTGCTTCTTCAGATTGCCTAAAAGTGTGAGCAGACCAGTATCTGTAGGTCTCCTTATAGACACCGCTCTATTTTCATGTACAGATAGATAACCATTCACTAAGGTCCAACCTTACTGTCACTGAAATAAATGAGCATTTTCCCATTGACTTCCTTAGGAGAAGATATAGATCCAGAACCCAACTGCCAATACTAATATCGCCTCAAAAATACCACTTCATGCATATAAAATTAGAGTTAATGAGCAAACTAAAGTAGGTGGGTTCATTTGGTATTCAGAGATAAGCTCCTAAATGTGTAAATTAAAATAAAAATAAAATTCTGATGAGTATAAGGGATCTGTTTTCTGTTCTTTTGTGCGGATGTTCTTCACAACTTTCCCTTCTTATGCATAAAAATAAAAGAAGATTGAAAATACCTGCCGCTGTTTCAAAAAAACAGCCTAATGTCAAGAAAAGTAATAGTTGTAATGGTAATTTTGTTGCTATGAGCACACACCAATATTCCTTGCAAAGTGCATGTGGTCAGTTGTCTGGAAGGTCTCGGCCACGGGCTAACGAAGGGACTCACCTGCGCATACCAAGCAGGCTGAGATGGCTCAGTACTGAACGTCCTGCTTTTATGTGTTTTAATTAACCCCATTACTGGTTTTAATTAGAGAAGCTTACGAGAATAATCTCCGAGTTTTGATCTGCTCTTTCTAACGCGGTAGCGGCATCTGAAGGGGTCTTAGTCGTTTCCCCCCGGAGAAATCCTGAGTCAGCATTTCCAGCGGGCTGTTCACGCACTTTCTGTGTACGTGGGAAATAGTGGAAGGGTAAAATTTTCCCGCCCGTCCTGTGCAATGCGCTGGAAGTCAGCAGCCTGGAAACTAGTGCCGGGGCTTGGCAGCAGCATCGTCGTGCCGGCGCGAGGGGTGCCCAAGCTCCCCAGTACGCCAGCGTGGAGCGCTGCCAGCTCGGCGCTGGAACCAGTTATGTAGCTGTACCTCGGGATACCTGAAATTAGCCCCATAAGGGCAGACTTTCCAAAATGTTTTAGAAAAGAGCAGCAACGTTATCAAAAGAGCCAGGATGTCAAACTTTACTTTTGAAAATCTCCCCAGGAATCCCATCTATCTGCCTTTTTAGTCACTTTGAAGGTTGGTGATTAAATCCATACTTACAGTGTGATTCTCCCACACATGGGGAGCAATGGGAGCTTTGTCATCACCACTAATGGGGACAGGATTGTGAGGAATGAAATATGCAAGGAGTATGTGAGGGGGGGGAAAAATAGGCTTGAAAATCATCAAATGAAAAGAGCCAGTGGAGTTTTTAATTTTTGTTCATGCTTTAATTACTGAAAATGGTAGAAGCACTTTGCCATTTTTAAAATGGTTAAGTTTAAAAATGTCTGGGGTTGGTTGTTTGTTTCTTTTGGGAATGACTTACAATAACCAAAAGATATAAATCAACCCATGGTTTTGCTTTTCTTTTCTTCTGCAGCCGCAGCTTAAACAACCAAACAGCGGGGCAGCTTCTCGGCAGCCTGGATCCACACTGAGCGCTCTGGAAAGGCTGGTGCGGGGCAGGCGGTGCCGCTCAGCCCTCAGCAGGAGGGCCCGCCAGCTTTGCCCCCGTGGAGTTGTCTCACAATGTGCTGGGTGCCTGCCTGGTTAGGGGGCCCACGGAGCCTCCCCAGGAGGTAAATTGCCCATTGCTATCTTCTTGGGACCTTTTCCCTTCCCCTTTAAAAAGGATCGGTGCTGAACACTGAAGGATAGCCCAGATTTTGTGGTTATTTTAGGTGAAAGTCTTACTCCAGTTTAGCAACTCCATACGGCTTGGCTGAGAAATGTACCAGCTGGTGTGCCCAAATCTTCCTCCACCTCCAGATCTCTCTTGCACCTTCCCTCTCTCCCATAGAGGCTTTATCAGACTTTAACCTGCTTCTGTCTCTGGTGGGGTGAGAGCCCGCAGTGCCCCTCAGTCCCCGGGGGAGGAAGCCCACGGAGCTTCCCAAACCCGATCAAAGCAGCTGCCTTGGGTACCGATGGCAGAGAAGCTGTGCCGGGTGGGAGGCTGGTGTGGGCCAGCTACTGCACGAACACTTACCCGGTGTCGTGGACAATATCCTCTAGGATGCCATGGTTGTCTTGCCTCTTCTACTGGCCACAGGGACTGTCACAGCCTGGTTTCTCTCTAGGCTCCTCAAAAGTGGCTTTGCTCCAACCGCCAGACACAGAGCACCAACGAGCTGTCAGGTGGTGGAAATCCACGTCATTCTCTGAAGACCATTGAAGAAGAGGGCCAAAGCCCTGGGACCTGTCATTGGGCTCTTCATCCATCCCTTTGTTTTTAAAATCTTCCCTCCATCAACAAAACATGCTAGATCAGCACACAAGCCCACTGGCGTTGTTAATGTGTGATACATGAAGCCACATATTGCAGAGCCCTGTGCTTTATGCTGTTTTGCTAGAACAAGTTGCAGGAGGAAGCCAAGGCAGGACCGGGTCGCGGCTCTCCGGGCAGCTGAGCTTGTGGAGGTGCTTTCTGCTGTCGTGTCTGCAGGAGGTCGGCCTGCCTGTTTTCTCCCTCGGCGTTTCACTTTTCTGTTTGTAAAATGCAAATAGTAGCTCTTCTGTGTCTCACAGGCTTACTGAGAAGATAAATGTATTAAAGATGTGCAGTAGTCAGAGTCCACATCAGGGCAAAAAATCTTAGGAAATATAAATACGCCTGTAGACACCAAATAGTCTACTTCTTTGATGCTTTAATGCTTTTATGGTCAATAAAGAAACCTTCAGTTTTAGAAAGGCTGTCTGGCAGTTCTAATATTAGCATCCTCACCACAGCTACTCCTCGTTGGCGATGTCTGTTTGTATCTCTGTGTGATGCTGATGCTGTTGGTAACATTTTCACGTATGATAAACCAAACTACAAACCTGGTTTGTGCCTGACAGTGAATTGGTTTGCAAAAATGAAGCAAAACACAGTTCAGTCATTTCAGAATGTGAGGAGAGGAAGACAACACCAACATTTCTATGTTAAAGGAAGAGATGTGGAAGTTGCTTCTTCATAGGAAGCGACTGAGGGAAAAACATTATAACTTGGTAAAGGAGTAAATATCATTTAGTAGAAACACCAGTGGATATTTGCATTTCCCTTGGCTTTGCTGCAGCCAAGCTAAAAGCCTCTTGCCATAAATTTAGTGAAAGCCATCACTGGATGAGACCGAGCCGCCGGGGACCCTGTGCGGGGCGGCTGCAGCCCTGGCGCTGCGAGGCAGCCCTCGCCGTGCCGCACACGGGAACGGGAGCACAGCCTCGCTGTGCGAGATGTTACATACCCTTAACGTGGCCGTATGCGTCTATACTGGAGCATGAGTGATTGTGCAATCAATCACCCGCACCGGGGACGAAGTTAAGCTGCATGTACAACTTTACCGTTCTCCTTTCTTGCTTCTGGAGTCTTACCCACGCAATCGCAGCTGCCTCAAAGAAGGGTTTGTGTGGGGTTTTTTTCTTCCCTGGAACATTTGACTAAATCACATTTGCAGATATTTCAAATTTTTCATTCACATGACACCTGAGCTTTATTTACTTTTGAAATAAGTCATCTCATTAACAGAATTCATTATCCATTATTACTGTCATGTCATTCTCCTAATAAAAGGAATGACTGTAGAAGCATTCAGTGGCTTAGCTGGTAGCATAGTGAGCTATTATGCTGCAAACCTGCATTCACGCTATACATTGGTATGCCAAGACTGGCAGAGACTAGGAGCATCAATGAGGTAATAGTCTTAATCTCTGAGGGGAGGATTATGTTGTGCTGCGCTGCAAATACCTCCTACCGTTAGCAGGATAATACTTCAGATGGAGCTATAAATTGTTCAACAAATAAGGACAGGTGCTGGGAAGAGGGTGAAAAAAACCCCTGCAATGTTCCACCATTATCTCCAGATAAGAGGTGGAAAAAGCTGTTGTTCTCACTGCTAAACTATTATCACTCTTTCTCCATTTAACTTGCCAGCGTGGCACGGCCAGCCACTTAAAAGTGAAGTGCATTGACAGTAGTTGGGTCTCCTCTTCCCAGAAATCCTCTTTGGTTTTGTTGACCGAAGGAATGCTGGTTGTAGACATGCGTGGCATGAAGTGATCATGGACAGGGCACCCCAGTCACACTGTCCCACCTCCCTGCCTGAGCTCTCTACTCCAGAGTGCTATGGCACATCTGACCCTGGCCAGACTACGCTTTTCACCGTTTTCCTGCTCAGAAGAGCAGTTAACGTTCATTACTCTCCGTGGCATGACAACGTTTGTAACTGCTCCTTTTCATGGTTTATAGACCCGATACTCTACGTTCACCTTGACTGGCCTGGAGGATAGAAGCCACCCAGTTGAAACAGATGTATGTATCTCTTTGTTTTAGTGGTTTGCTTCCTATCCCACAGCAGGTCCCAGCATGAGAAGAGATTTCTCATTTACTGGGGGGGGGGAAGTTGGCACACTTTCCACAACATCTTTTGCCATAGGATGTCCATGAGGATAGATATGAGATAAACATTAAAAAATATTTAAGCAGTGCTCGTGCTGGGATGAACTTTGTCCAGTGACCCCTGGAAGATGTTGCTCTACCACAAAATAGCAGAAGAGAGGAGAGGGTATTTAATGGCAGCGTACAGACCACCAGTTCAGGCTAGAACATGATCAGAGATTTGCTCCTGAACACACGTTGAATTTTACAGGTAGCAGTGATTTACCGTGGCCCCAGCACTTGTCCCTACTATTTTCTTGCTGTTCTTCCCACTGCTAGAATTTGCGCTTGATCCAAAGCCACATCCAGCCACCCAACAAATCAGTGGTGGATTTTGAGCGGGAAGAAATGCTTTCAGCCTCATGGGTTATTACCGGAGTCTAGGTGAGAAGCTTTGTTTTGGACCAAGTCAGCATTAATTTGTATTTGCCTGACTTAGTTCTCAAGGAACAGAATGAGATTTCCCCCGCATGCCCAGCTGTAACTAAGGGACCTGTTCTTTGCCCAGACTACATCTCCCATGATGCAATGATGACCTTCTTTCTCTCTATGCGAAACACCTCCTTTTGATTAGAAATGTCCAAAGAAACATTTCCAGGTCCCTGGATCAACACTTTTGAAAAGGTTTTGCCCATGGAAAATGTCAGCATTTGCAAACGCTGTCCTGTTTTGGGATTACAGCAAATGCTGAAATATTGAACTTGTCCATCAGATTGAAACTCCTTTTAAAATTTTATCTACGCTCAAACTTGTTCGGAACTGAGAAACGGGAGGAGCGACCTTTTTTGGGCAAACTCTTAGCAACATGTGATTTAGAAGTGTTCCGATTGTGGGTCTGACTCCACTTCCAGCCATGCAGATGGAGGCATTAAGTAATTCCCCCAATACAAGTGGCCCTTCCTATGTATTGAACCATTATAGGCTAGAGGAGAATCAAGCACACAAAGTAGTTGAGGATATAACTAAACAGATTTGTCTGCCAGAAGCAATGGAACAAAGGCAAATCTTGATGCGCTGGTTTAATTTTTTAATTTTGTGTTGTTCCTTCTTCTTGAGGAGGTGCGTGCAGTACTGCGCAGAGCAGCAAGCAGCTATCACTTCTCCTGGCAGGAGGGATGACCTGCTGCTCACTGCAAATGATTTAATCGTTTCCATGTCCGCATCTTCCTTTCCATAAATCAATAACTTTTTTGCTCTCACTTTTTTCCCCTTCCCCACAGAAGCGCCTGTTTTCATTTGTTAGAAAGATAAACAGTTCTCATCGTAATGGCAAAGACTTGGGGAAAAAAGCCTATCCCTTCTTAAGTTCTTGGTCTGAAGATTTGCTTTAATACCTACTCACCCCGTCACAGCAGCTTGTCACGATACAACTCAAACCCAAGTGTTTTCCTGAAATGGTGTAACTTTGTGGCTGAGCACATCCACTCCGGCCCGTGAGCTCCGACTCCACAGTTTATGTAGGAACTGGGGCCTTTTTTGAAGTAAAGGGGAACTTTCCCAAGTCAGGACTGCAGGGTCTGGCCTAGACCCCATTTGCATTTACACCAGATTAACCACTGCTGAAGGTGATTGTAAATTAAAGCCAGCTTAGCAGAAGTGAGAGTGAGATTTGTAAAAATATAAGCAGAACGGCTTGTCTCTGGTTACCCTGCAGCCAGGTGAGAGAAGCTCGGAGAAAAGCATGAGCCGGTTAAACTCTGAAGATGCATTAGCACATAAAAACCGATAGCGAAAAGCAAACACACACTGCTTTACCAACATTGCAACAAACTCCCCAGTGCATCCCTGTCCTTCGGTTGGTTTTCAGCAGTCATTGGAAGAGTTTTTATCTCTCTGCCACTCTGATTTAAGATACAGTGTTACTTAAAACCCCCTAACAGTCAACTAAATGTCAAAAGATGAAAAAAAATTTCCGTCAGCCTCTGCTTTTTATAAAAATATATCACTTTAATAACTTGGTTTAAAGAGAACCAGAATGATCATGTTAAAATACTGCCAAATTTATAAACTTTGACAGTCCCACATACTGAGATGAACAGGCAAATTTATTTAATAAGAAATAAAATACATTTTCTCCCTGCATTCATTGAAATAAAAAGACAGACACATCTGTCCCAAATTTCTTTTAAGGAACAGAATGGCTGCTAGTAACTAGAAAATAGTGCCTTTCTGCTGGCTTACCTCAAGATAAATTTACAGCTTCACTGTAACAGTATCAGAATTCAAAATGAAATCAGTTCAAGTAGAATGAGATCAAACATTTCTGTCCACATTAACTCTTTGATGTCACGATTCAATATCTCACAATGGAAGACAGGGATGTAAAATGCGAGAAAGTTTATGCAAGTTCTTGCTGTTCTCAGAGTTGAAAAACCTGCGGGGTCTGTTACGTTGCGTTCGTACATTCCCACCGAAATGTGTGGTGAGCATTGTAGAAGGTCACCCTACCGCAGGAGTTGCAGATTTACATGCTTTTTGACCTCACAACCTCGTAGTCCTGTAGCTGCTTAGAGACCTAAAACAACATCGCAGAGATAAAAAACCTCCCAGGCGCGCTTCAGTGCAAGATATTTGTGCAGTTAGAGTACAAACCGATTTCAAAAGTATTTCAGGAAAGGGATGATTCTTCTGTCATCTGACCTCAGAGAAGGCATAGTCCACTCTCACCCCAAAACAGTGGAGAAAATGGAAAACAATAATTGCAGCTATACAAAAGAAAAACGGCACACTTTTCAAAACAGAGAACAGTCGTCCTTCCCTACCGCAACAGGTAGAGTTATTACACAAAGTCTCCCTGCAACTCCAGAACAAGGGATTTATGCAATGTCCCACGTCAAATGTCCCACCCTTCTTTATGAATTTCTGCTCTCCTCCCAGACCAGACATTTCTTCTTGATCCAAAGCCTTTGGTCCTCTCTGTTTCCTTTGTGCTTCTCAGATGGCACCAAGGGGATACCAAGAAAAACCAGCAAGGAATTTCCTTATTTATGAAGCTAGAATCAGACCATGCAAGCCGAACAGGCATATAAGCAATTGTTTAGTTTAATGTGGATTCCCTCTATGGGGAAAGAACTGGCCTTATATTTTGGGGTCCTGAGCGCTAAGAACCTGAACTTTAAGAAAAGTTTTAAAAACTGAAGGCAGGAAAGGTGTGCGAACACCTAGCTATAATGGTGAACCTTCCTAATGAGAACCAAGAAGGGGTTTACTGGGGGTAACTAAGAGTCAGCTGAAGGGGCTATAGCTCCCCATTAGCGCTGCCTGATGAAGTCCTCGTTTGTGGGGTGCTATGACACAGCTGCAGCTGCCCAGCAAGGCTGGGCTGCCCGCGCCCTGGCACACATTCGGCTTGTGCTGGCCAAAGAGCGCTTTGCTGGTCTAGCCTGAAAGAGTTCTGCAAACAAGGCAAGCTGTATGAGCAAAAATCACTTGATGCCAGTATAAGCTGCGTTTCCCTGAAAGCTTTTGCCAGTGTGAAGTGTTCTTAAAAACTGTAAAAATAAAAAACAAAAAATGTCACACCCTTGGCTGGCATTGGCATGTGTGCAGACGTTTTAAAGATATATTTGGCCCAGGTTTGCTTTTGCTGGATAAGACTGTACCAATGTAATTGAAGAATGTTATGTTAATAATAAATGTCATGTTTATTAACATATTTAACAACATTAATAAACGGGAAGCTGTCAAACTGGTGTTACCCTGAGCAAAGACCATAATAACACTAAGTGGTAACTCTAGGGGACTACGTGAAAACAAGAACCTTTCTTCTGATGGAGGTGCAAAGTACTGTAACCTAAAAATAAAGCTCTCCTACCTT
Source organism: Fulmarus glacialis (assembly GCF_000690835.1). NCBI lineage: Eukaryota > Metazoa > Chordata > Aves > Procellariiformes > Procellariidae > Fulmarus > Fulmarus glacialis. The sequence goes on along the minus strand of NW_009213479.1, from coordinate 28,497 downwards.
TGTGAAGAGCAACTTTTAGATAGGGAAGGTTACTTAGGCAGGGTCTAGAACATACAACGAAAGCAGGAAAGGAAAAAGAAATGAGCTTGTACTATAACAGGTCAAGGTCTCTGGATTCCCAAAGGCTATTTCTTTGCTGATAGAAGTGCTTTGCTGTCTATGAAACAGAGATAGTGTATGCACTTGTCTATTGAGAAGCATCTAAAGTGATTTAACCTGCCACAGTGAAATGAAGACTTCCATGAGAGAGTCCCAGAGGAAAAATTAGTGGCCCTGAATATACCTGCCTGGGACAAAGCACGTGTCCTCCAAGGGATAGACAAGCCAGACTCTGCATCTGCCCAAGAAGTCTGAATACAAATCCTTGAAAAATAAAATTAAAAAGTAATTACCTGAATAAGGGTCACAGAATCCATTACTTTGTAGATAGGGCTTATTAGAACATGAGAATATCAGACAGATACAACAAGTATGACCTGCCATAATCCAAATAAACTACAGCTGCATATAAAAATGTACTATTTTATTCTGTGGAGGTGCCTGATTTTCAGAGCATTGTTAGCTTTGCTCTGTGGCAAACCAGTGATTGCCTACCTTCTTCATAACTGGCATATAATGGGGGCTATAAACTGGGGAGACTAAACAATTGGGATTCAGAATAGATCATTTGCCTCGCTGCGTTTGCCAGCTGAGGTTTGGAGAGGGGAGGTTTTAAATACACTTTAACACCACAGTTTTTCCTATTCAGCCAGCACTTTTTTCCATAATTGCTTGCAGGTTAGACGGACATTTGGACCCTGACCAGACAAAGCTTGTGAGTATTTCCAAGTCAAGAGCTTGGAAGTCAATAGGATTACTCACCTATTTGAGAGCTCGAAGGAGCAAGGGAGGCAAGGTTTGTAGGGAGAGGTAATGTATTTTATGAGGAAAACTGATATCACTGGAAAAAATGGACACAAGTTCTAAGTGCAAGCCCTGTCAAAGGCTTTCGTTTCTGGTGCAGATGAATTACTTGGTTCACACCTTCCGTTGCCTTGAAACACCTCAGGGCCAGTTTCCTCCCATTTTCAGGCACTTGGCTGTGGAGCCTTTTCCCACAGCTTCGTCAATGAGTTCTCTACCTTTTTTTTCCCAGGGCACCTGAGGCACCTCCTGAATTATGTGCTTATAATTCAGGGGGATTTAGGACACTTGACGTGTCATGTAATGTTACACAATTACATCCCAGATCCCGGCTTTCAACATCTAAAATCCAGCAAACCTAGATGAGGCGATTTCAGGCTGAGTTTCTTTGTGGTTCCATTATGATTTTTTGGACAATGATTAGCTGTAACACAAAGCAAATCAAAAAAAATCTGGCTCTGAATTCTCTATATACTCAATCCTCTAATCCACCCCCACATAATCTGTTCTATCATACAGCCCTCGGTGTAGGTGTGTAGTTCAGATCTGATGACTGGATGCTATTATGTGAACACCCACGCAGTGCCAGCAGACAGAACGATGCTGCAGCTCCTCCTCCTGCACAGCAGTCAGGCTCGAGCATCCTTACTCCCCCCGCACCCTTTCACCCCTTCTGTGCTCTCTTCTTTAGTACGCTCCAGTGCCAGGGAATCGGTTTCTACAGACCAGACGGGTGTCTGTGCTCCACTCCCTGCTCGGAATCTGCTTCAGCAAGATGGAAAAAGGTACTTACTCGTGTTTGACGTCACCAGAGCAGCAGGATCCCAGCTCGGCAGGTGAGAGTGGAAAATACGATACTCTGTGCTTCGTGTTGCGCAAACCCATGAGCTGGCAGTTAGTCTTCGTGAAGATGAGCAAGAGAAGAGGATAAGGATTTCAATTCATTGCATATTCCCCAGTTATTCCACTGCATTTGACATACACAGTCTTCATTTAGTTCAGCTCCTGTTGGGGAGATTGATTGAAACCCTACTAGAAGTTATGTTGGCAAAATAGCTGCTCTTGCAATATATATACGTGAGCATATTCCCATTCTTGTTTTCAAGAGAAAATCATGCCTTTTACTTGCATATAGTGCACATTCTTAGTTCATTCCTCCCTCAATATATTGTATGTAAGCTAGAACTGCAACTTTCAAACCAAATGCCTTCTTATATCCATTTATTTTTACCAGCCTTCACAAATGCGCCAAATGCAGAGTTCCTGAAAAACAAAGGCCTGGTGAACAAGTGCTACTGCCTGCCAATAAAACAAGTTGTGCTGCAGAAACTTAATGGGAAGCTTGCTGAGTGTTTTCAAAAAAATACTAACAACCTCCACCCACCCAAATACCAATTGGAAAAAATTGGCCAAAAGCCTCATATTCTTACATAAATCGACATTATTATTAAGAAAAGATGTACTAAGGAAGATTCAGTCCCCAGCAGAAGGCAGCTTAAGAAACGGGGAATAGCAAAAGGGAGCTTAGCAAATGCAATGTCAATGAGACATAGGACAATACATCCCATAGAAGTTATTTGCCTAAAGGAACCCTTCTGATTCTGAAATCTAACTAAAAATTATCACATTAACCGATTCCAAAATTGTTTCATCAGCTCAGAACTTTTTCATATCACTGGGGCTGCACAGGTGCATACAAAGGTATAATTTGAATTTGTTTCTTATGAAACAGCTCATAAGTAAAAAATACCCTGGTTTAGCTATTATCAGACATATTTTTCTAGGTGCCCATAATGGCAAAACTAGCGTAAGCCATTCACATCATTAAAGCTTTGGGAGCTGACCAGGCTTGATACACAGGCTCTATGAGACCATAAAGAAAATGTCTGCGAGCAAATTCCTATCAAGAATGAATCAAAACTCTGTGTGAAAGGTAATTTCAGCGTCTCTGGCCTAGCAAAGTAGTGCCAATTTAAGTATATATGACAGGTCGCTTTCCACTCTTGGCCTAGTTGAGTCAGCGTGACTTCTCAGGCGAGAGAGAGGGACTCGGAGCAGGAGCCTGTGTGCACTAAGGAAAGAACAAATCAACCTGTGTCATAAATCAGCTTTATTCTTACAGGAGCCAACCTCAGAGGTTCCTTTGTGAGCTCTGGAGGTAAACCCAAAGCAGTCGAGCTCCTGTTCAGGCAGTTCTTAATCAGGCTGGCATATTTTGTCCAACCACGCACCACCGACCCAGAATCCCAGACAAATGACTAAAGTCTTTCTCTTCAGATAACATTTCCAAGCAGAAAAAAAAAGGTTATGTTGTAGGAAACCTCGGTGGGTATTAGTCCTTTTTGTTTTGGTTTGGTTTTTTTAAAGTAATAACACATCCTCATTCTAAAATCCATGAGCACATCATTTAACAGTTGTAGCTTGTGCCAGCTCTCTGGATTAGTAAATCAAAATAATGAAATTGTGAAATATCTTCCCACCATCAAGAAAAGAAAAAAAAAAAAAAGAGTTTTAGGGCTTTCCCAAGCATTTGCAGTGATGAGCTTGCCAATCACTTCTTGTTGTGTAGTGAGCAGAAAAGAACTAATTATGTGACTTATACTTTTTTTTTAATTTCAGAACAAAGAACATATAATAATTGTTGGTCCTGGAAACTTAAATATAGAATATGCTATAATCCAGAGTTCATTATGACTTGAGGAACTGGTAATAATAATAAGGCATTACGCAGTCCTCAGGAGCTTCATATCTAGAAGGTAAAGACTTAAAAGCCATGGTACATCAGCAAATCCAGAGGCAGGAATAGAGATTATTATGGTTTTAGGTGGGGGAACATTATAATTCTTGTTTTTAAATCAGCTTTAAATCTGACTGCAGAAGAGCTTGATTTCAAAAGGGAGATTTGGTATTCAACAACATGGGAAGGACCTGTATTTCAGGTACTTTCTACCACTTCCCTATTGGTATTCCACAGTAAAAAAAAGAGCCTGAAAATCATTAAGAATCAAACAAACTGAAGTTAAAAGCTTTGATCATGTAGTGGAAATAGGAAGCAGATAAGTGTGTAGTGTTTTCCTTTATTGTTTTGCCCTCAGACCAGGACGACTGAAATTTAAAGTCATTGTTTGCTGATTTTTTTTGTGTACGCTTTATACGTATAATGTTTCGATCATCTCGGTTCGGTTCTTCATACAGAAGGACCCTCACTGCAAAAAGCAACCACAAAACTGCCCTTGTTTTTGACAAGCTACAAAAAGTGGGTGGTTAAAGTTATTAAATGACCTCATTATCCTTAAAGCAATGATTAGCATCTGAGCCATAACTCTACATCAATAATAACATATAATCTATATTATATAGCTCTAGTTATAGAGTCTAACTATAGTTACTCTATAACTCTAGTAAATATATTATTAGTAACTAATTAAGGGTTGCAATGGGGTGTTCCGTCTCCTGAATGCCAGGCTGCCTTCAGTCACCCACCCTGTGCTTTGCTTTGACCCTAACGCAAGCCTTTTGGAGGAAAAGGAGAGGAGAGAGCACCTTTGGGGCACTCCAGATTCAGTTCTTGGAGGTGTCAGTGGTTTCATAGTCCTGCTCCAAACGAGACAGAGGATTTCAGTCACGGGCTACCCACGTTCCAGTTACATATGCTAGCCATTGGGCTGTGGGAGAGAGGGACTAGGGGAAGACTTGCTCTTTGAAATACAAATGTTGGTTAGAAATGAATCCTACAGAAGTGACCTGCCTATCAATCAGTTGTGTTTCTGAGCAGCTGTTTTAGCTAGCTTGGCTGCTGTGAATGCTCTCGTTAAGATGCTGCCTCTCCACAAATAGCAGGAGTAGCACAGGTCACAGAGCCCATTAGTCAGCATAAATATTCTCTTTCTATAATGCTTGACTTCGGCTGTAAGTTGCTTTCTGGATTTAGCACTGATGAGTGACAAAGAGTGACCTGTCATCTTATAGAAATGAGCCTGCTTCTGCAGCAGGGGACTCTCGGGCAAATGCTTTATAAAACCAAGGGTGGAAAAGAAAAGAAGATGAGAAAAGCATCCCAAAGAAGCCCCTGAATTGAGGGAAAGGTAACAGCTGGATTAATGTTCAACTGCTTCATTTTGGGGGTTGCCATGAATAATTAAGTGCAATTAATAAATAGTGCCCTGAAGATAGGATCAAACAGACTTTGGGTGTGGTGCTTAATCCTTCCTGAGTTGGGGAGTAAGGCCAGCAGCCTATAATGGATTTAACTAATTCTCTTAATTGCAGCTTCATTTGCCTGATCTTTCTAAATGGTATTAATCTAGTGATTTGCAGAATAAGCACTTGGAAAAGACTTACCAAAATCACGTTAGAATCTCAAAGACATATTTCTCTTTTTAGATTTTTTTCAGTGGGAGAAGAGATTTCATTGACAATGCAAATTCTATTAATTTGGCTAAGCATTCACAGTCTCTGTTGGTATAAAATAAGAATTTAAAATGTCATTGACAAATTCAACCTTTAGAATCATCATTGGTAATGACAAAATCTGCAAGGTTCCTAATATTATAGATTAAATAATTTGTAAAAGACAGAACTACATTTCACTCTCGTTGCCGTGCTGGGTACTGAAGCATTGCACAGATTTCTGCATCTCACAGAAGCATTCACAAGAAACACCTCCTGCGTGACGGCAACCACATGGAGAGACAACGAGATAATCACATTTCTTTATCACCCTTTGCCTGGACAACAACAAATCAGCACAGGAAGCCTTTAGCTCTGAGGAAATTCCAGCTAACAGAAGTTACAGCTCATATCCTCAGGTTTTCCATATCAGATCTGCCCTCTGCTCCCACCACACACCACTCAGGTGTTCAGTTCCCTTCTCTGAAGAGCTCGCTAAGTTGAGCCCAGCAGAGCTAAAACAATTAACGAAATCTTGAGATGCAGACTACCGCCTTGGGCACAACAGAAAATTTCTTCTCTGACAGCGGTTTGTGGGAGAAAAAGCTAATGAGCTGCAGCTCACGTGGAAAGAAGTGAAGCTCAGTGAATGCCGTTGACTTGCCATAGGTGACCGACCGTGCCAGTTTTGACTCTTGAGCCACTTTGAGTTTGATCCCGTTCCTAAGTACTGCAGAGGTAACTTCTGTTCTCCTTGCCTGAAACTCAACAACATCATTTGTGCTTTCACCCGTGCAAATAAACCCCCTGGCTCAGCAGTGCAGCATCTACCAGTAAAGCCCAGTTCTGCCGTGCCTTTAGCTCATGGGAAGGATCATTCTATCTTTTAATTACAAGCTATGAATAAGGTATATAAAAAAACTTAATCAAACACAAGTAACACGGGCTGTCCAAGCATGCACGCAGCTGTGCTGGCTTAATGTAGGTTCACACTGCCTGTCCTTTTCCCTCCCGTGGTTTGCCGCCTCCATTGCTGCATTTTGCCTTCAATTGGGCTGCAAGTTATTAGGAAAGGCTTTTTTTTGTTACTCTGTGTTTGTACAGCATCAAGCACAGTGAGACTCCAAGGGCCTCTCACCCTACTGTACTACGAATAATTAAGAACAGTCATTATTTTATTCTCATTATCAAATCAAAGAAATAACGCTGCTTCGAAGTTACACATGCTGTTGCAAGTAGCAAAGTGCTTGTGATACCCATGGCCCTTTTGCTGCTCTTAGCTAGCCACTAACTCACTTAATTTTGTGTAGTTTAGCACATTACAAGATTGTTCAAGAGTGCCATAAATGATGTCAGGCACCATCAGAAACCACTTCAGAAAATCATTGCCTGTAGCCAGATCAAAAGGTGAACACCTGGAAACTTGCAGTTCTGGGAAAGCAGAATAAATCTTTTTTTTTTTTTTTTTCCTTTCTCTTCCTCTTGGAGATTTGTTTCTTTTTGCCTTAAAGAATTTGAAAGGTTTATTTACAGCTTTTCAAATGACCCCTAATCTATTTAGAAAAACATAGCATGGCAAATTCATCTCGGGTGTAACTCCATTTGTTGACTTAAGCAGACTTGTGCTAGAAGGGAGCCTGGCCCAGGAGTTTCTCTGCCGAGAAAAACAAAGCATTTGAATACAACACTTAATTGGCTTGTTGAGTCCCATCACAGACTGTCCTGGAATATATTTATTAAAGGTAATTCTTTTATTTTGGTAAGATTGTACCAGTAACTGAAACTTATGGTATCAGCTTTAAACCTTGTCTTGTTCCCCAGGCTTCGCTGCTTGGGGCTGATAATTTTCACAGCACCCGACAACATTTAAAGAGACATTGTATTACGTAGTTTAGTGAAATCTAAGACCATAAATAACTGGGAAAGTTGCTTATTCTGTCAGATATCAGCAATACAGTTAATTAAACAATCCATCAGGGTTGTTATATTACTTTTGGGAAGTAATATAAAAAGTTGTTTACTGTGGTACTGCAGAATTTAGAGACGTGCTGGGAGCCTGTTGCAAAGACACAGAGTCCACAAGTAATATTAAAATGATGTCTGCTATAGATAATTTGATCAAAAGATAATTAGTTTGTTCAAGCTTACAAATTGCTGGCATTCTTCTCTTGGTCAGGTATATATTGATTCATTGAGTCCCAAACCATGAATATTTTCATGAACACATAAACACCAGAAAAAGAGTCTGGGGCACAATCAGTGCCATCAAAATTGTCGCTTTTCATGCGATACTGCACTAAATATATGGCGAGAATCTGGCTGTCAGAGCTTTCTCCGCAGGTTGTATGTATATGGAGCAGGGGCACAGGGGGAGAGTGGAAGGACGTTGGGGGAAAGGATTGGCAAAAAGAGACAAAGCAGAAAGTAAAGAGAAAACTAGGAAGGGGGAAAGGTAGAGATGTTTTGAAAAGCAGAAATAAGCAAATGAGATCGGGAGGTAGAGATGGGGCCAAAGCATCAGTGGACAACCAACCCTCTTCCCTGCATGGCTGTTGAGTGGATATACCAGTTCATAGCACAAATCCTCCCTGTCCTGTCCCAAGAAACAAGCCCTAATAAACAAACCAGTGATGAAGTCGATAGAAAACTGGTGAATAACTGTGTATGTTTTGGAAGAATCTGTTGCTTTGCTTTCATTTGGATGCTAACAATGTTGTGATTGCATTAGGGTAAGCTGGTTTTTGGTTTTCTCAAGTTCAAAAAATTCTGTGCAATCTTCTACACGTCTTTTTTTTTTAAATCATAGAATCATTAAGGTTGGAAAAGACCTCTAAGATCATCAAGTCCAACCATTAACCCAACACCACCATGCCCACTAAACCATGTCCCTAAGCGCCTCATCTGCACGTCTTTTAAATACTTCCAGGGATGGTGACTCCACCACTTCCCTGGGCAGCCTGTTCCAAGGCCTGACCACTCTTTCAGTGAAGAAGTTTTTCCTAATGTCCAGTCTAATCCTCCCCTGGTGCAACTTGAGGCCATTTCCTCTTGTCCTGTCGCTGGTTACTTGGCAGAAAAGACCAACCCCCACCTCGCTACAACCTCCTGTCAGGTAGTTGTAGAGCACGATGAGGGCTCCCCTCAGCCTCCTCTTCTCCAGGCTAAACAGCCCCAGTTCCCTCAGCCGCTCCTCATAAGACTTGTTCTCTAGACCCTTCACCAGCTTCGTTGCCCTTCTCTCTTAAATAATCTTAATTATTTTACTATGAATGAGATTACTTTAAAGAGCAGCATTTGTAGATTTGTAGAAGATTTCCATCCCTTTTTTCTGACTTTAATATACCAATGTGAGAGTTGTGCTTACTGTACTATTCTGGCCTCTCACCATGGCTTTAGTCATATAGTTTAACAATTTGTAAGAAAATCCTGAGGCCACAGAGCATATGCAAACACATATCAGGCTGAACTGATGGAGACAGCACTAAGAGGGAAATTTGTTTCAAAAATGAAAATGACCTTCCATGTGCAAGCAAACTGATTTGCAGAAAAAGAACCAATAAAACAGAGTCTTTTAATGAGACATCCAAACAATTTTTTTTTACAGACCAACTTCTTGCTAAAGAAGTTGGCTGGGTGTATGCACATGCATTGCTGCTAAAATCAATTGGTTTACTACATATGCTAATAATACATATGTATTATTAGCAAATACATATGCTAACAATTCAGCCAGGGCCAAAATATTAAAGAAAAAAACAGTAGTATTCTGTAGAAGGCTGGTTTGATATATCCAAGAAACTTCTGAATTTATACACTGAGAGAGAGAAAAAGAACACTTTTTCTCATACGAAACAACAGCAGGTAATTTAAAAGCAACAAATATAAACAGTAACCCCAAACGCTTATTTTGAGATAAAGTAAATTAAATGCCCAAATCATTTCTGTGTATATATCTGATCCAGTGTCATTGGGATTTTAAAATTGACTTCATGAGAGCAAGATCAAGCTCTGTAGCAACAATGATATTATAGACTCTAGTTTGATCTGGAATTACAAAGTCTGAAAACTTCTGTTTTCGCTCTGGTGAGCTCTCTTGTATGAAGCATGCTTACAATCCTTTCAGTGGTTCCAGGTTACAAACGACAAACCTAATCTGAAGAGAAACATTTATATGTTTGATGTTAACTGTAATAACAGCTTTGTTCAGTTAGACCTCTTAAACCTTTTAATAAAGCAGATACTTGACACATAGTTTTTATTTTATTTTTATAATAGATGTATCCCCCCCAAAGTTTGAAGTGATAAATTTGAATATAGAGTAATATTTCTCAGTATTTGCCATATAGTTTGCATGTATTAGTATTGCATAATAAATAGATGTTTTAAATATTTGTTCATAGAGGTCTTTCCTTGAACTTAAGCATAAGTTATCTAAACAGTTGAAAAAAGATTTATAGTTATGAAGAGGCCTATATGTCAAGCAAAGTTTTATGATATGTTCCATAATAAATTAGCAATAAATGGATACAGGTGACTGTGGAATTTATGGCCTTTAATGTTTTAATGCTTCACTAAAGAAAACCCTATTATTAAGGTCCTAAAGGGTAATACAGGAATACCATCTACAAATTGTCAAATTAAATAGTTGTTGCCAGGTATTTGAACGGTGGAACATTTTGGCTTAACCAGCAGCAGGGACAGACAGCAGAGAAAGTAACAGAAAACTAGATCGTTTCAGAAGTGCAAATGAAGATTTCACCCTGCTCAAGCCTGTCACCTCTGCCCCAGTCGTACTGAAAACACCAGGCCTGATCCTTAACCATCTCGCATTTGAAAACTCTGTAATTATCCAGGTACTCTAAGTCTACTCGTAGGGCTCTGAATCACCCATCGGGTAAAGGCTGCAGGATTCATCCCACTTTAATTGATGGCTAAAAGCTGGGGAGTGAAGCGCTTGGCTGAGACCTTTTCAAATGTTTCTATCCACGTGGAAACTATTGCTTGAATCCACAAAATAACGCACTGCGGGAAAGAAGCAGATTTCACTGTCCTAACACTGTGACCTCAGGTAACACTGGAAATTGCCTGAAAAATAACTTGGACAAAGGCCGAAACTAGACGATGCGCCTACCGCAGATGCCTGCGAATCCCTTCTGCTGACATCTCTTGAGTGGTTAAACCCCGTCAAAAGACAAAAATATGGATAAAGCAGAAGAGAAACCAAACCTTCGGGTCTAAACAGCATTTGGTGGGGTAAAGGGAGAGAGATTTATCTTTGAATGGAAATCAGACCTGGCAGTAAGGAGTTAAGATCCCAAAGCCACTTGGCACCGCCTGCCCGCTCCTGGGGAACAGCCCCTCCGGAGATGTAACACAGACCCAAGCCAGCACTCAAGAAAAGACTGGGTCAAAATTACTTTTTAAGATTAGGCATACCCCAGCCATTAGCACGATGTCTGCACGTTAACACATCAGCTGAATGGAAATCAGACCTGGCAGTAAGGAGTTAAGATCCCAAAGCCACTTGGCACCGCCTGCCCGCTCCTGGGGAACAGCCCCTCCGGAGATGTAACACAGACCCAAGCCAGCACTCAAGAAAAGACTGGGTCAAAATTACTTTTTAAGATTAGGCATACCCCAGCCATTAGCACGATGTCTGCACGTTAACACATCAGCACAAAGATAGGGCCGGGGGGAGGGTAAGAGTTATGCAAAAGTGCTCCGCGACTGCCATTGCGGCAGTTCATCTCTAAAAGGAACCACATGTTACCCAACCCTACGCCTAATAGGGTTGGACAGTAATTAAAAAATATCTTTTATTTGGAGAGCTGGGTCTTGAAACTACCAACGTGCACCATTAATCTTTTTGATCTACTGCAAAGATCTGCAGCAAGGGTCAGCGAGCAGAATCTCTGCCATTTGCAGAGGGACGAGCGCACTGACAGGACAGTGAACGGTAAAACAGATAGAGTCCGTACGTACAGTTATCGATTAACGGTGGTTGGGAAAGGGATTGCACGGCAACCATTACCTGATCACATCACCATCTGCTCTCATACCACCGGCCTGCCATTGGTAAAGCACCTCGAAAACTACCAGCAGCTCCTCAGAAATAAAATTTATGTAAGGCGATCGCGCGGGGAAACTTGTCGGCTCCAACAAGAAGCAGGAAGAGGGCACAGGGAAAGGTACCGTTGCCCTCAGGCTGCCTTGTTCTGCTCGTCAGAGATGGCACAGCAAAACCTACTGCTAAGCTGGAAATCTGGAGATTTGCTCAAGACATTTGCACTCCCACATGTGAATGTGTAAAATGGGTTGCCTAAACATCAAGCTCTAGTGTGTCAACTGTGCCATAAGAATTAAAACAGCAAGCCCAACTCATCTGTCCATGCTACACGCTTTCCTCCCAGCGATAACGCAGGTCTGCTCCACCAAATGGTTATGGCGATCTGATTTGCCCCAGCTGGGGAACCCTTCTGGTCTAAGGCACCTTGACATCCTCTACCAGTAAAACTAAATCCACAGAGGGGCTACTACCAGTATAACCAGGCACAGTTTGTGGTCAGGAGAAAATCTATCCATAACCAGAACAGTCACCAAATAACAGTTTCCTAGCAGAGCCTGGAGCACGGTGTTTTAGCCAGCCTCTAACGCTATCTCAGAAGATGTCAGTTTAAGCCCTGTTGTCATTCAATTAATCTCCAGCATGTCTTCAGTAAAGAGAGAAGCTTTCCCCTCCAGATAGACAGGATAATCGTTAATTAACCCATTAGTCTTGCTCACTTCACAGTTCCTTTCCTTTCTGTGCTCTACTGTCATGACACCACTAGATGTTTTTCCTTATTTTGACAGGGCTAGGAATCTCTCTTTGGTGTTTTTTTTTTTTTTAGATTTTGGGGTGGGTTTTAAAAAGAATTTGATGAACACCTGTGATTTCATCTGGAAGTTGTTTTTATCCTCGTGCTGTGAAGAGCTAACTTCCAGATCACCCTCCCATCCATATGTCTATCAGATGTGTTCGTGTTGTGCTGGGTTGGGCAGGGTGAGGTTTTTTTCACTATGAACTATGAGCTTATCTGACCCTTAGCGATGCCTGCTGCAGGCGAGTTGTAAAGCTATATGCCATTCAGATAAAATTCAGATGCTCTGCTACAGGTACGACCTCTGTTCCCAAGAGCCTTCTGCTGAGCTCTGTCCAGAGGGCCACCACTACTGCTCCCCAGGGAAGGCTCTTTTGCCCCCAGGGAGCCTTACCAGCTACAGCAGAGTCAAATATTATGGAAATTCTAAATAATTGCTATGTTTCCTTGTGCTTTTATTTGTTATTCATCACTTGCCCTACAAATTCTGTATCGCTGTAAAAGACAGATTATCGAATAAAGATCCCATGATTATTTCTTTGAATTCTTTCTCCCTCAGGACAGAACAAACTGAGATGATTGTGTGAGCGAAGGATTAGTTTAGCCTGAGCAAGTGTCCCCAGATCTGGCTTTAGGGTATAATACCACCTTCCTGTTGTCTCTGAAATACTTCCACTCAGGAAATACGGGGAAAAAGACACCCTCAGATACATTTTTTTTTCTCCTTAGACAATAGAAGTTAGCAGATTTAGATCTAATCGTGATCCCTCTTAGGTTGATAGTGGTTTTATGACGGACTTCAGTAGCTATGATGAAGAGTCTACACACAGAAATACTTGTGAAAGGTCAGTTCACACGAACACTCAGCTTCTGGGGACAGGGCAAGTAAAACAACTCTTGTGTAGAGACAGTTGATATCTTCTTCTAAATAAAAAGTTACAAAAAAATAGGACAGATTTGCTGGTTCAAGCCAACATTTATTTAATGTACTTATTTAGCTAGCATATTTGTGCACTACTACTTTACCGCAGGTAAGGTTCTTCATTATAACTACAGGCTTCTAAAATACGGTTTTCGGGCTATTCTTCCTCTGTCTACTGATAAACATGATAAACCTTTAAACATATTATATGGCTATGTTTCTTGAGATTTCCAATGTATGGATATTTTAATGGCATCTACAGTAATGTTTAAATGAGCATAAAGAAATAAAATTCATGGATTTCAGATGCTTCCGAGTTTAAAAGCGGACTGAAAAATATGAAAGTGAGGAAGTGATGAGGTATAATGAACTATAATTGCTTTGCATTGGGGATTTTCAAACATGTTTAAACCATTGGAATCTCTTCTTGCGTTCAGATATATTTCAAAGAGCTTGAAAGATTCCTTCTTCATATAGATGCTGTGCATTGGGAATGGGTGTGAACCAAAGCCCTACTCTGGATGCTCCTGTGGCTCTGCATCACAACCTCCGCTTTGCAGCCGAGGTCCCTCCCTTTTCGTACAGGATTGCCAATTCTTGTAATACTTTGTATAAGGAGCCGTTTCGAGTACTAAAATTATATCTGTGACCTCTGAGGGCTACCACTGGGAAGGAAGGGATGCTAACCTTCAGCTGCAGCCACCGAGACTGGACTGCAGGGACAGATGATGTTTCCAGTGACTACCAGTGGAAACTGCAGTATCGCTTGTTATGTCCTGCAAAATATGATTGCTCTTCTGCCTGAGCAGTGTGTACTGAGCTAAAACCCAGTACACGCTGAGGTGAGTAGAGATACAGAAGGTTGTGTGGCTTTCATGCCCATGTTGCTGGAGCTACTGTCAGAGTAACTGGGACCAGAGGGAAAGGGGAGCAAAGTCTGCTTCTAGACACAAAGGTAAAGTGAGCTGGATGCGAGCAGGAGGTCTTCTGTCAGAAGGAATGGAGAAGGTGATTGAAGGAGCACAAGATAGAGCCATGTCCAAGCAAAGATGAAGAAATTAAGATGGGGATTTTTCTTCTAGGAACAAGACAGGACTACACAAAATCAGAAATAGCGAGAAGAGGTTAAGCCTACTAGAAGGATAGGGTTGCTGTTTGCAAGATGAGGAGGAAGATGCTGAGATAAGTGTTTGAAAGAGTTGCTGTAAGAGACGGTACACGTACCATATTGATGAAAAAGAAATAAAAGAAAAAAAGGGGTGTGTCAGTTCGTATGATTTTAGACATTTCAGGAGTTACTGTAGAGTTGCAGAGAAAAAAAAAGGTCAACGATGTTGAAAAAAAGAAAAATAAAACAAGACAGAAAAGTGAATGAATCAGCCTCGAGATCTGTGATGTTGATGATACTCTCCACGTGCTCAGCAGGGGCTTCCTAAGAAGTAGATTGTCTTCTGATGCTGAAAGAGAAACACATAGGAAAAGCACCAGTAGCTACGACTGTATCTCCATAAAATTTAAAGGTACACTTGCACATACAGCTTCAATACAAAGCAACAGCCTAAAATGCCTGGGTTACTGTTTGACTTCCTGGGTTAATTTATTTATAGTCTATTGTTTCACGTTAAATATTTCCAAGTTGGTGATAATGGAGCGTGACGCTTTTTTTTCTCCTCCTCTCCTGAAGGTATGCAGCAAGCTGAGTTTTCTATCCAAATATATGTGTCTCATTTGATATTGGCTTAAAGGCTACTTCCCCAAACACAGTAATGTCTGGCCTCAACAGCATTTTTACTGTGATTTATATAACAGCCAAGTTCAGGGCCATTCCTCTTTTTTTGCTTTCTCTGACAATATCTCCTTGTCCTTGTTTTTTTCTTGTTTATTTCAACTCGACAGACTCAGGGGGAAAAAAAAAAGTGGAAGTTATGCTAATGAAATTCTGTGTTTCCCTTTTAAATATACAAGCATAATCTTTCGCTAACATGCTTATTGCAAATTCAAGCATGCAGGATCAAAATTCAAAATTATTCTCACTCTCAAAACAAATACGTAAAAATCTCTAGAACACAAATTTAAATCACAGCAGAGAACACCACACCTTGAAATCAACAGTCAAGTTCAAATATAAACCTGAAATTCCACCACTGAAGACTCTGCGTGGTGACTCTTTTGTCTGTAGATGCACTTTGTCAAACATCCCCACCCTGGGACCGGGAGAACGAAGCGATAGCAGAGTCACCTCTCCAGGAACCAAACCGACTGCAACTTGTCTGGAATTGAATGTCTGGTTCTGGTTTTATTTCTACGAGGCTGAAGTTAAACTACATATCCTTGCCCTCTGTCATTTGACAGAAGAATGTGCTCAGCCCCCTAACATTTGCACTGCCTGACTTGCTGCCATCGTTAAGAGAACCTATTGCCTTGTAAAAATGTAACTACACGTGTTTCATAAAAATCGATATAAAAATAACAACACTAGGGTACTTACATCTTTCTGGAACAATTGAATTCTGAAACAAGCATCTCTGGTTCTTCCTCCTGCAAATGGATCAAATTACATTTCACTAGGTAATAAAGTGTGGTACAATAGCCTGCCCAATCTGTTTTCATCTTGTCTTGTACAAAGTCTCAGATATACTCACTCATTATTCAACCTAATGGGCCTGCATTTGGCATATATTGAATGTTAGCGCTCTCCTTGGAAGTTGCAGAGGTTAACTGCTCCTAACAGTCTCTTTCCTTTCTCTCTGGGCATGTTTTCACCATGAAAAATAGAAACAACAGAACCGAATGTCATAATACCCTAGAACGAAGGTGCCGGTACAAACCACAGCGATGAAGTAATGGTAGCAGTTTTTTTGTCTTCATCCCTGATCATCCCGATGGAACCCAGTCCATACCTGGAAATATTTTGAAATGTATCAGGGAAGGAATCTGCTCCTGCCAAAATGCTTGCAGAATTGAAGGTCCACATTATTAAGCATTATTATCATTCTTTATTCACTTTATTGGTAGTGTTCGCGTGATTGTGGCTATGCGTGAGAAAAAAAATGCTGTCAGAAGCTGAATGGGAGATGTTACACCCTTCATTCAATTATCATTTCAGGGGAGGAAAAAAAATCTTTCTAAATACAAATGACCTAATTTCATGTTAATTATGACCTAAATCATGATCATTGTAGACCTGTCAGTGGTCCTGCTGCAGCAAGTTAAAAACAAAATTACTTCTGAAAACAGAAGCTTGAAAAATATTTGTATATAATTCACAAGCTCTACAGCAAGAGATTACACAAATTGCTAATGGTGCACAAAAGTGAATAAACTTGATACAGTTGAAATGTTTTCTTTGCTCTCGTTTTGCACTATAATATTTTTCTAGTCCCTGCACTCAAAGCAGATACATCACATTTTGATGTAGTTAGGCTCTTTTCAAGGTGTGAAATTGGTAAGTACCAACACCAAAGGAAAAAAAGTCTTTTAATACTGTGCTGTGCCACTTGAAGCAGTATTACCCTTTGGCTTCGAGCCAGTAAACTCCAGTGAGAACTATTTTATAGCACATGACTATAATAAAAGATATTTAAACATGGCCTAACAATGGATTAAACTAGTAAGACATAGTTTGTGTTAGATCCCAAGGATGAATATCAAAAATAGAGGCAATAGTTTTGAAACAACAGCCAGCAGTGAAAAGTTTACTTCTAATATAAACCAGACAGTCCCCAAAATAATTTGTGGTTTATTTAATTCTTACCGTTCATCTTGTGTTCTTTTGAGTAAGCTAAAGTAAGACACCCGCCTGAAAACACCAGCTGGTTTAGATTTTGATTCTGGATCTCTAGTGAGCTGAAAAACTGTAATCTGCATCTGCAAGGGTGGGGAGTCATTTCTGTAAACAGGAAAAATAAGGATTTGCTGGGGGGGGGGGAAGGGCAGCTTATGAGAAGGTGCATTTTGGGAGAAGAGAGAAAAACCAACCTCGCTAATATATTATAATAAATTACTGTTTTGTCATTATCTGGTTATATTTGCACAAACATCAATTGCATGTGAGCCCTGAAAAAGAATGTCTCATTGCCTTTAATATGCACTGCAGTGTGCACCCATACAAAATCATTACAGTAACAAAACCAGCTGCGTGTAATAGAAAGCAAATGATTTACAATGTTACTATAAGAAACTACTTTATTTCATATTATCATAAAAAGAACAGCACTGAAAATTTGCATGACAAACACAAGAATCCAGGAAATTCCAAATCTAATTCATTTTTAGGTTTTAATAGGTATTAACTCGCGGAGGTGAATTGTTAAGAACATTTCTTGAAGCATATTTCCAGAGAGTTTAGCTGCAATATCGGAACTCGTATTTCGTGAAGTGCAAACTACTCCAGTAGATGAAGACAATGCATAAGCCTTAAATAGGGGATTCACTGCTGGACCTAAAAAAGCCTATTTATTTTTATCCCCATGCTATGGCTGAAGGTTCGGGTCTATCAAGGATCTCTCTCTTCAGTCATTGGGACTTCACTCCTCTGAACAAAGACTCCTGGATTAGATGCTGTTCTTAAAATTTCAGTTCTGTTATCAACCTGCACAGTTACCGGTTTCAACTATTGTGAAACTATAACAAATAAACATAAGCAGTTTCAAACCCATGTTCTGCCCGGTCGTACGGAGTAGCTGGGTTCCTCAAGTGATTTAGCAGATTACGAAAGATCAACTCCCAGCTCTATCTCACACGAGTCATGAAACAAGTTTGTGCTGTATGATGGAAGGTAAGCCTATTTTATGTAACTATCGAAGGAGATAACAGCTGTTACCGAAAAGGTGGCAGGCATGTAGAACAAAAACTAAAATCTTGAACAAATGAAGCTTTATAAGACCCAGGCAGGACTCAAACAAATGTTCAATGAAAGTCACTTTTATGGCTTTACTTTGGTTTATCGCAAGGCAGTAATAAATGTGTCTCATTAAAAGCCAGTAAAAGAACACCACCTACACCACCAATTGCTGTAACTGCAGATATAGCAGATCTGGAATAGTTACCTAAAGACCCTCATTTCCTAGCATTTAATGCTTCCCTGTCCATATAAACTAGCATTCTATGGATTTAAAGACTGTTGGATGCTAAAAGCAGCAGCTGTTGCTGGGAAAACGACACTTTCAAAGCCCTGTTTCTTTCTCAAGGTGAAGTAAGAGGGAGGTTGAATGAACACGGAGCTCTCCTTGGCTAAAAAAAATTGCCAGAGGAGACCATGCCAACAGAAAGACAAGCAATTCCCCCATTCTGGCTAGAGCATAAGTGTTTTGCCTCAGCTTTATTGCTCAGCGGGTCAAATTCATTCCTGGTGAAATGGCAGTTCCCATGGTGAAGCCGCAAGAAAATTCTGAAACCTTCTGGCACCTGTCAAGAAATGGGGCTGTGAAAGTGGGGGGAGGAACTGGCATGTAGAAGCTGGGATTAAGGGTGGGAGCCACCACATAAAAGGTTATTCTTGTTCGAGTTGTTAGAACTTTTTTATTGCGTAGAATTTACATACATGCTTATTAAGTGGTTTAAAAAAGAAGCCTGACAGATATTAAACAGCATGCCACACTCTTTATGCTGCTGCCATACAGATGTGTCCAAAGCATAAACAGACTTACAGCCAGCACTTGGTTGCTCTATGGGAGAGTATCTCTGTAGTAAATTTCTCCAAACTTTTCAGGACAATTAACTTGAGAATTGGAAACTTTTTTCCCCCCCAGATTTGATCGTTTGCTTGATCTCTCACTGCTTTCCAATTATGCAGGGAAAATATATAGCAAGTGTTTTAATACCCTAGATTGAATTTCCTAAACCTAAGCTAGCAGCAGAATTACTGGGCCGGGGATTCTGGCACAAGAACTACAGCTGTGTGTGAGCTGGTGGGAAAACTACTGGAATATCATGACTAGTCTTGGTGTTCACACTTCAAAGAAGCCATGGAAAATTGAAAATAGATCAGAAAAGAATGATTTCAAGATCTGGGATATCTGCCTTGTAGGGATAGATGTATGCAGCCTAATCTGTTTACTTTATCAAAAGAAAGGTTAAGAGACCTGATCGTGATATATTAATACCTTCATGTGCAGAAGATTTGTAAAGGCTGTGTAATTTAGCGTATAAAAATGAATCAAGACCTAGAAGCTGAAAATGGTCAAATTCTGATTATGGATAAAGCAGACAGGATTAAGAGTGAGGTTAATTAGTTATCAGGAAAATTTCTACACAAGTATCGTGGGTTCTTCACCCCAGAAGATTTTCAGTCCAGACTGGATGGCTCTTTGACATAAGGAGACCTGTGAACTGGGCTGGGTGCAGGATCCCCAGACGAGGCATTCTGGCCAGGGCAAATTTGTTAATCATGATGATCCCTATGACCAAGGATGTGCTGGGACAGGTCAATCTTCTTCAGCTGAACTAGTTGGCAAAATCAATGTCGGTATACGAACCACGGTAAAACCTACATCCCGAATGGTCCCCTCCTCACAGGATCGCTGATGCTCTGGGAAGCTCTGTCACCTGTGCTTGGCTTGGTGCGCAGCTCCCGCTTTCCTTCCCGATACCCTCCATGCCCGGACTTTTCTGCAGAAAATATAAAAATGGAGCCAGGTAATCTGCTTTGTCCAATCCCACTGGTGCCATGCACTACCCAACTGCTCTAATCTTCTTCTACCTCTCTCTTTTCTCTCACCTAAATCTCAGGCTTGCCACTGGATAGAAATGTCTGGAAAAAGACTTCTTTGGGAACATATGCTGGATACTTAAATGCTGAAATGAATCCCTGTTTCTGTGATTTAAGTAATTTCAGGAATGAGCCTGAAAAGTGGTATCTTGGCTGGGATGATATTTAAGTTAGTACTTAAAACTGCCTGTGAGTTTTGCTGAGTAGAGGTTATTTGCACAGTAACGTTAGTCTTGTGCCCCTTTAGTCAGCACTCTCGAGGCATTATCACGCCACTCAAACCCAGCAATGGTGCAATTATTAATGCCTTACCCAAAAATTTCCATGACCTCTTGATATTGTCACTAGGGATGGAAGGACCCAGGTAGTTGCAGGGCACTATACAAAGATCCTGAGATAAATTAATCAGCTAGAACATCTGATTGCCAAAGTGGAGCATTTAATTATATAGCCTTTTCTTTCACTGTAAATGAAGGTGGGCATGCTGTTGCAGTAGTATGGGGGAGAGAAAAAATGAGATTGAGCAGCAGCAAAGAAACAAAGGAGAAGCTGAAGGAAAACAAAATATGGAGATGATTTAAAATCACTTATGAGACCTGTGCCTGCTAATGCATTTTTTCAAATGATTATGACTTACATAAAATACATTCAGACATCTTCTTCTCATTAGAAATACTGAGTTGAAAAAGATATAACCAGTATCCCAGTGTGTTCCTCTTACATGAGCTTTTGAACCACAGCTACGAAGTTGCATCCAACATTGGTATGCCTTAACATCATGTGTTGCTGGATGATGAGACATCTGTGTTCTTACATGGACAATCATATTTACTCCAACATCAGTGAGAGTGTTTCTAGAGAACAATTGCTGATGTGTTAGCACGGTTTCTATTTTTCTATTGAGACTGGTATGCTCCATCTTTGATTTCATATTTTTCTAGCAGATGGGAGTTTCAAAAGAGCTGCTATAGAGAGCTTTTACTGTTATCCGCTGCTTTTTCACAGCAAAAATAGACAATGCTGTCAAACATCAATGGAAAAAGAGGGAGCACCATTGGCTTAAGCCATGAAGATACAGTGAAAACTCTAAGGTCATGACCAAAGTAAGAAAACAAATCACTCTTGCTAACGGTAGGTCCGTTCAAAGTGGTCGGTGAAGAAGCTCAGAGGGTGACATCTATATCCTGACACTGTAGTCTTGACATTTTTAGTGAGGCTCAACCAGAGATAGCTCCAATGGCAAACTTCCACAGCAATTCCTCTTTTAGAAGCAAAGACAAAGGAGCATGAAGAGCAAAGCTACATATCCAACAAGAGATTGTAACACCAGGTAACTGTTTCCATTTTCATTTACTCAGACTCCAAAAAGAACTAAATCTGACCGCACCGCTTTGCTTTCATGCGCAGGTACATTTTCTGAGCACAATTCTAAAGCGATAGTGGACAAGCTGACAGAAGAGACTGGGTAGTTTTCCAGTGTAGGGGAAAGGGCTTCAGAGCTGCAAATAATCATCAGAGGCTAAATTCTGCTCTCCGTCACACTGGAGAAAATTCAAAGTAATCACCCCACTGACTTCAGTGGAGTGATCCTAGATTTATATTACTGTAAATGACAGCAAAAATTGGACCCAATATAGAAAAAACTTATCTAAGGCCCTAAGTATAGTTGCACAATTCAATCTGTAAATAATGCCACTAATGCACATATGGCTAATTTACATCCAGACTATGAGAACATATCCAGTGCTGATTTCCAGGATGCTTGAAGCACTAGGCAGTGCCAAAATAAATTTGCAGTATTCCCATAGCCCTCACAATCCTTCCAACTTTTGGTTTTGGGAAGAAGATGCACTACAGATATTTTGGAAAAGTGAAATTTTATCTGTTATATGACTAGGTATTGGATAATCCTTACAAAAAAGGCATAGAAGGCTGTCAAGCAGCACTCCACATCCACTTGCATGAGCTCTGCAAGCTCTCTCCTCTCAGTAAGTTGTTTTTATCTAATTTGTCTCTTACTGGGAGCAGAATTTTAGGAGCAGCTTGAGTTTTCTAAGAATAAACCATACTTCAAAGAAAGGAGGGTTGTAAGTAACAGTGGAGAAGAGTGCTTGGAGTACATACATTTAATGCACATAAAACTTAACTACAGCAATTTAATTTAGATTCCTTCTCTAATCACATATTTATATTAAGCCCTTGCTGAAGCCAAATTGAAAATTATATTGCTAGGAGGCAAAGATGATATAAAATCTGAATTATTCATCAACTCAGCAAGAGAAAAAAAATTCTCCCAAAATATCAAATATTGTTCTGGGCTTTATACCAGCTCTGCAATGTGGGGTGAAGAGTTAGAGAAACCATGTCTTGGTTTACCAGGACTTGAAAGGAGACAAGTTAAGTCTAAGTCTAACAAATACAGTTACCCTCCTTCCTTCCTTCATAAAATATTTTATGTTATGTTATTTTATTTACTTTTTTTTTTTTTGTATCATCAGGAAAGAAGGGTTCTCCTGTTACCAGCACGCAGGAGGTGTTGAGACCCTGCAGTTAACTGCAGATTAATCACGGCTGACTCAGTGCTGCAGGTGGATTCCATTAGACCCTTCAACAACAGAAGAGACATGGGGTAGTCCTCTGGTAGGAGAAAATCCCTGGGAAGAAATTTTGGGGGCAGCTAAGCCTGGGAAAAAGTCTTGGGAACGAGCAGGAAGTTTAAATGTGTTGTTTTAGTTAAGAAGACCAAACTTCAAGGAGGACTTTTCACTCTTTTCAAGGAGCATGCTATGCTTTAAGGTGGGTAGGTACTTTACCAGCTTGCTGCAACTGCTAACTTAGTACACAAAGCAATGATGGAAGTATAACAATTTAATCTTCTTGCAAATAATTCCCTTTTGTCTGCCCTCATATGGCAGCCTACTGATACTGAATGCGTAGGCCCCGTAAAGCATTTGGAAGGCCTAGGGAGGAAACAGCAGTAGAGAAGTTCAGAACTTCCACTATTAGAACCACAATTTTTTTTAGGACATAATTTTCTGGTATTTTCTGAGATTCTCCTTAAGACAGTTGATAACTTTGGATAATTTCTGAGGTAATGGTCTCTCAGATCCTTGGAGACCTATAAAGAGAGTAAATGCATGAGTTATTTAAACCCAGGAAAAATACCTCTGAAAAAACCTCATACTCAGACAATGATAAAAATATCTTTCCCCCCGCCCCCCCCCCCCAGCAAATCCATTAGGAAACCAAAAAGAAGGTCATAATTTTCAAGCCGTTTGTTTCTATTGCTAATACTTCTTAGGTTCTGGCAAGCACGAAAAAGATTATTCTCTGCAGAGATGGCAAAATTATCCTTGACTCTGCTTATGTTATTTATGTCCATTTCCAATGCATAAAAGTTGTTTGTGACCCTCAAGCATTGGACGTGTACTGAAAACAAGAAAAGAATGTGCATATCTAAGTCTGAAAATAGACGTCATACAGCCAATTTCCATTTCTAACATAACTCTTCAGTTTGAGCCCCAGTTTGTGTTTCTGTGATTTTTTGAACGGGTACTTCTCTGAGGAGCAGTTTTAGGAGAGCTAACGGCAAATCTGAATCTAGCCCTTAGCGGTTAGTTTTAGAAGAGTTGCATGTGACTGGTCGCCCGTGGAGGTGCTGCTGAAGACAGTCTGAATCCTACCAGGTCTAGGGCAGGGCTATGGCCCTCCAGTGTGCCTGAGGGATCCCATGGCTATTTCAGGTTAGAAGTGCTCAGGGAGTTCGCATGATGAGGATGCTTTGACAGAAGAGCAAGATGATTTGCCTGCTTACGGTTTGTGCAAAAGCTGCTGAGAGCTAGGTGTCTTCATGTCTTTAAAAGACTGAATTGAAATCTAACCCAGACACCTGACTAACATCTTGAGACACAGGCAGTTTGGGTCAAATCTGGATGACTGGCAAGTTTAATTATAGCATTTGATGACTGTTTTACAGCATTTAAGCCTCTTTGAACTTCACAATGGATGAGTGTTGAAAAGCTGTGAAACAAGTTCAGCTAAAAATGAACAAAAACAATGATGCTTCCAACACTCTTAGTGGTACCTGGTGTTTATTTGAAGTCTGATATTGCACAAAATTCTAGTGTATCTGTGACTCCAGGTTTCTCGTTGAAAAGTACCGGATTTCTACCAAAACAATGCACAATTCCATGGGCATTTGCCTGATTTCAAGCCCCCACTCCCCTCTTTAGAGACGCATTTCATTTGCTATTTGTTGTATCATCCTGTTTATTGCTGTAATGCAAGCAAGCCAGCAAAGAATGAGGCAGAGGAGACACAAATTGCATCCTAAGCAGAGGGGAGGATAAACCCATACCCGGCTAGGGAGAACAACGGCACAGAAGGGATGACGGTGGCAGTACCCGAGAGCTCAGCACCAGTGAGGTGGGTGTAGGGCTGTCAAGAGCTATCAGAGAGGATTCAGCCCTAGTGTGGAGGCCAAAGACAGCCGGAGGATGAGATCGTACTTCTGAGGAGACGTTCCATAAGAGTGAATGTGGAAGGTAAAAGAGAGCACGCAGAGCAGAACAGTGCCTAACTCACCCAGCCTCAGAAAACCATAAATGCTTGGGGATGCAAAATTTGGGTTCAGGACAGAAACGTGATGAATATTCATCTAGCTTTTAATATTTACATCAAAATACTTCCACTTAATGAACTCTTCTCAAACCAAGAGAACAGACAAAAACAGTAGCTTGAGAAAAACTTTCCAATCCACAGTGGTGGGTTTGAGCCCAGCTATTTGATTTCTGCAATCAATTAATTCCAGTGAATTCCTGAAGAAGTCACTAATTGAAAAAATAACGACAGCTAAGATAAAGTTAACAGACAACAATGTTCAGTCTCAAAATTTGCATAGCCTCTCCAGAAAATGTGCAATCTGGACAGTTGCAACAGCTACTGAAAGTTAGAGTCAGCTAGGCAGAAAGCAGAAGCTCGTTACATGTCTAGACAAAACCAGCCTGTGCCTCACAACTGTATAATGTTCAAAACAAACACATCGCCCGAGCTCTGCCAACAAAGAATTATGCAGCAAATAATTTCAAAGAAGAGATAGCATTTTCATAAAAAATAACAAAATGCTTCCTACTTCATAAACAGAAATAATGGAGAAATTAAATCACCAAATTATCTGCTACAGTTTCCCACTGTAAGCACAACTGCTCTGATCCTCTTTAACAAGTATGCAACTGGAAACGAGAAGCAGAAGATGGAACTGTCTCAGCAGCACAGGCGAAAAGATTTTCTTTTGCAAGGGCAGCCAGAATATCAAGCCTGATGTTTAATCAGATGTACCGTTGGCTCAGGAGGGAGAACTGAGAGGGAATTTCAAATTACTGAAATTGAAGAAAATCCACCATAATTCTTGGAATTCCCCCTTTAAAAAACAATGTAGATCTCCTAGGCCAGAAATGCCTGGGAGAACATGTAATAGAGATAGATGGCACACATGAGGATTAAGGTTCTGTATTAAATACACCATAGATATCCACTGTTGTTCTGTGATAAACAATCATTTTTTAAACTCACTCTCATCACTATATTGTGTTTTCTGTCCAAGTCCGCTCAACTCTGAGGATGTTCTATCACGAATTTTCCAGTCCTTGGCTTTGTTTCTTTTAGAGGATTTTGAGCTCAAGCTCCAAACATAACATTTTGAGCTCCCTTGAGCGCTATATTGTGGTAAAAAGGATTTCTCTCTGAGGATGGTAGCTTCTGTATCGTTCTCTGCCTTGTCCCTTTTCCCTGTCCTCCCACCACCTGTGTAGGGTTGGAGAAAGACAGCTGAGAAAAGCAAGCCCAGAATTCTTGCTGCTGAAGAAAAACCCATCAAAGCTGGAACATCTGGCCTCAGAAAACTGTTTCTCCATTTCTGATTTGCACTATCTGTACTGTGCTCCTGGTGGCTGCTCCAACACCCCCTCTCCTTGTAGGTAATGTCCCTCTCTTCTCTCACGTTGTTAGTCCACTTAGCTGTTCCTTCCTAAATAAACCACTCAAAATAAATAAACTTGTGGGATTAAGGAGCATTTTGATGACGTGAGCTAGTTAGATGAAGGAATATGGTGACCTTGATATATAAAAAGCCCTAAGTCCTTTTCACAGAGAAAGCATGAATTACAGATCTTGCCAAAACCCAATCTAAGAAAAATTCCGCTCTTTACCCAGGAGACATTTGCGTTTTAATTATCTCTTTCAGAGTCCCTAGACTTTCCTTCTCTTGTATCTATTTTTGTCTGCTTATTCTAATCAGTGAAGAGACAGTGAAAACAGAATTTGTCCATCACTTCTGTCAGCTTCACGGTATCCTTCCCTACGTGAACTGTTGTTTGGTTAGTGTCCACTTCAAATTCAGGCAGAAAAAATGGTTTCTCAAAGATTAGTCATCCTCATTAGCATTCCCACTGTACTGCTAAGGCAAAGTATTTAATATTAATGACCACTGATATTCCCACACAGTTTGTCCTGCATCCACAGTGCTTGGTCTCAACATGGGGAGGAAAAGCAAAAGCAAAGGAACAGCACGATCTCGTAACCAAAATGGTGCATAGAAAACAAAATGGATTTTCTAATATAATGTTCACTAAATCATGGAGACTGATGAGCAAAACCTACAGTGCATGCAGCCACTGAGCGGTGGCAGTGGTTTAGTAAGCGGGAATCTGAGTCGTTTCTGGATTAATGCTCTAACATTGTGCCAGGGGACACTGTGTTGCTGGAGATATCATTATTTCTCTGAGATGCTTTGTCGTTTATATCACACGTTACAGTCAAGAAGATGACAATGTCCCTATTCCAAAGAGAACGAAATCAAAAGGCCGGATTGCAACTTGACCCTAGAGGGGTATAAGAGGGAATAAAATATATCTGGTGCACCTTTGAGCAGAATTCACTTCAAGCACAGGGGTAGGGGAGTTGAGAGGGCATCTCCCCAATGCCTGCTCCACCAGCTGAGCAGAGAGGAGAGACGTGAGAAAGGGAGAAAGGCTCCACTCTTCTCTTCTCACGTGCCAGATTGCACATAAGGAGTAGAGGACTATAATCTGCTTATTTTTGAAAGCAGGAAAGGCAGATTGGGTATTGTATCGCTATATTGTATGCGGAGGTACAAAAGTTCTTCAACCTTCCCCTGTTCAGCTGCACGCATACGTGTTGCAGTCAGACCCCATTTAGAAAGAGACAATAATAAGAAGTGATAGAATACCAACAAAAGACAAGGGAAAAGCACAAATC
Source organism: Fulmarus glacialis (assembly GCF_000690835.1). Taxonomy (NCBI): domain Eukaryota; kingdom Metazoa; phylum Chordata; class Aves; order Procellariiformes; family Procellariidae; genus Fulmarus; species Fulmarus glacialis. Next base: position 1,439 of record NW_009213479.1, on the reverse strand, counting down.
CCGCCTGTTGTAAGAACCCATAAAACTTCTCCTAAGACACAGCATGCGAGACATGATGTTTGACTTAAATTTCTGATTAAATAAATACATTCTGCCTACCTAAAATTCATTTCTTGATTTGATTTGACGAGTGCATCACGCTTGGTTTCGATTTAGTGCAATGAAGAATATTCTATTAAAACAGAATTTGTATGTGGTAAAATTCATTTAAGAAATAATGTGATGTACATATGTCTCCCTGGTTTCCAACAAGAACCCTGTGGCTTTCCCCCATGGTCTGAGTCTCCTGCAGAAGACTTTTACCAGAATCCTTCCTGGCTCTTCCAGCCTGAAATACTGCTACTCCTTCCGCCAGCACAGCAGTTCACCCTGGGAGCTTTGCTGACAACTCATTGCGAAACATTTGGGAAAGACACCTGAGGATGTGGGACGCTGGCAGCTGGAGAGGAGGGGAAGCGATTTCCAGGTGAGGGGGATGGCGATTTCTCCCAAAGAGTTGATGTGCAGCCTTAATTTGACCGTTAGTATCTCAAGGCAGATAATCATAGCATTTATATCTCTTTAAGAAATTACTACCCTAGATGATCCATTTACATGCTTTTGTCTAAATATGATCTGAAGATATGTTCTGAAGTTATAATTTGCAACTGGACCACCTGTTTTCCAACATCAACAAAAATCAGATACAATGTGGAAGAGGAAAGAAGCGCCAGCACTGTGTTAATTATCGCAGCACACAGACAACTATCTTTCCCAGTCAAAACTTAAGGGTCATTTAAGTAGTTATTTAAATTGTGTACAGAGATAACATGAGCTGGGATTGAGACTAATGACCATGTGTAGACTGGTGATCCCCAACCTTTTCTGACCCTGGACAATAACTCGCTCAGCATTAAGTGTTGTGGGCAGCAACATACTTTACTCTCCCTAATGGCCTTCAGCTTTAACTTTTTAATTTCCTGTAGGTCTCAGCAGTATAAGAAGGTCTCCCAAGCTTCTTGTTGCTCACTAACCCGTGAGCCGTGGACTGGGGGCTCATGAGTGAGGGGTGGTGGATGAAGTATTATCTGACTTGGCTGCTGATTTCTCTGCTTGTTATGGGTTTTGGGGGTGGGATACGGAGCCTTTCAACCCCTAATTGCGCGTGGGCTTCGCTTCTTTTTTTGTAGAAACAAAGTCAATACCTGTGACTCCTCTTACAGGTGCACATGTACACACACACACATACACATGTAGCCTCCAGGTGTACCATCAACAAAATTATGTGTCCTCCAAACATCCGACAATTATTTCCGCTTTCCCATTTAAATCCAACAGAATCGCCAGGGCGATGGGGTAGAAAATAAAGACGTTCCCAAAGTGGCTGGCAGCAGGTCAGGCCGACCGAGAGCTTCCCCCAGAGCAGCACAAGCCTGCGGCTGGCCCCGGGGCCGCCCCGA
>NW_009213478.1:1635-6161 GCF_000690835.1 Fulmarus glacialis | reverse complement strand
TTTGGGGGTATTTCAGCAGGCGTGAGCACCGACTGACCTTAACAAAGTACCGCAGCTCCGAGGGGGTGACAAGGACATCCGGTGTGACGGGTAACGAGGCGTAGCTGTAGAAGTTCTCGTAGTCAACGTTCAGCTCCTCTGAGGGGGGGTACAGCGGGTAGTAACTGTCAGAGAGGGGAGAAAACAGGTTACTGCAGCCTTCGCCTGTAGCAACAGCGCCGTGACGCTGTCTCGGGCACAACCAGCAGATAATTTTGGGGTAGAAAGAGTAATTTCTGCTTCTTTTGGCTGTCCCCAGGTATCTGCTGTCTCTGAGGGCAGCGATCAGCCGGGGAAGCCTGATGCACACCAGTCCAGAGGACTTACAGTGCTAAAACCCTCTGAATTCTGTTTTTAAAGGATTATCAAAGCCAAAAAGGACATTTTTTAGGTTAAAAAAAATGACATCAAAGGGGAAGGCAGCAAAAACGGTGCAGGATTTCCCTCATTTGGCCACAATAAAAAGCCCTTTTTGGGTTCGACTGGGTGTTTGTACTAATCCCTCACCTCCGCTGCGTCAGGATGTGCTTCAGGATTCGTGTGAACCTGTCCGAGATCCCGGATGAGCTGCGAGAGAAAATGAGCTGTAAAACAGTTAAGGAAAAGGAGGAAAAGGGGAAAAAAAAGCTTGCAGGCTGTGCTGATTAATTAGGCGTAATTAACGACGCGTTAGCCACTCTGCCAGGAACTGAGGGATAGGGTCGGCTTTGCGGCCGGGAGAAAAAACGAGCTGCTGGAGGAGAGAACCGAGGGGCAACACCGCGAATTTGGGGCTGGATCTGGCTGTCGGCGGGAGATCCTCGCTCCGACGCGTTCCCGAATCCGGGCTTCCCGCCAGCACCCACCTGCTGATCTCCTCGGCACCCATGTGGAAGAGCAGGTCGGTGGAGGTGAGGCCGAAAACGACGCCGTCGACCTCCAGGGTGCAGGGGTCCGAAACGAAGTGCACGCGCTGCGGGGGAGAGGGTGACGCCGGGTCGGGCTGCGGCTTTGCCGACCCTGACGTCGCCGGCGCAAAACAGATCCTAAAACAACCCCAAGGTGCCCTAAAACGCCCCCAACGCGCTCAGCTTTCCTTAAATGCCCCAAACCCGCCCCAAAACTCCCCAAACCCGCCCCAAAACCACTGGGCTTTCCTCAAATACTCCAAATCTGTCCTAAGCCACCCCAAACTTGCCCTAAAACAGCACAGTCATGCTAAGCTTTTCTTAAAACGCCCCCAAACCCTCCCTAAAATGCCCCAAACTTGCCCTAAAATGCTGCAATCATGCTAAGCCTTTCTTAAACGTCTCAAACCCACCCTAAAGTACCCCAAACCCACCCTAAAATGCTGCAGTCACGCTGGGCTTTCCTCAAATACCCCAAATCTGCTGTAAACCACCCCAAATTTGCCCTAAAACACCACAATTGTGCTAGCGTTAGCTACAGTCACGCAAACCCGCCCTAAAACGCTCCAAACCCGCCCCAAAATGCTACAGTCACGCTGGGCTTTCCTCAAATACCCCAAATCTGCCCCAAACCACCCCAAACTTGCCCTAAAACATCGCAATCACCCTAAGCTTTCCTTAAAACGCCCCTAAACCAGCCCTAAAACGCCCCAAGCCCACTCTAAAACACCACAATCATTCTAAGTTTTCCTTAAACACCCAAAATACGCCCCAAAAAACGCTGCAGCCGTGCTGGACTTTCTCCCAGGAGCATCAGAAGCTGCTCCCGAGGAAAAAGGAAGAGTTAAATTAGGGATTTTTAACCCAAAAAGGGCTGGGAGAGGCCTAGGATCACGGTGAGGACCAGGAAGGAGCTCTGCGCGGCGCCGGCTCAACGCCACGGGTTTCCCGGTGATGGCACCGTCTCGCTGCGTTTATTTAATTCCCCGTTTGCTCGTTAAGCGTCTTGGGGAAGGCCGTGACCTAATGATCGAGGCGCGGGGACCACCGGATTTCCGCTCCCAAATCCCTTCTCCTCCAGGAAGTCACAGCTTTGCTGGTATTTGCTCCCAAAGGGAATATTTTAAATTTTTTTTTTTTTGGCAAGAAATCGCTGCCGGATGGAAAAAGATGCCAAGGAAAAAAAAAAAAAAAAAAAGGGGAGGGGATTTCACCTCAAATCTTGGCAACTCGTTTTTGCAAGGACAGGTGGGGTTTTCCTGGAAATTCAGCTTCTTTGGGATAAAAAACCTGGAATCGCTGAACGGGAGTTCGTTACCGGTTTGTCGTCCTTCGGCAGCTCAGGGTAGAGGAACGGCGGCTGCGGGTAGACGTAGTCGTGGTGGACGTCCCGCAGCGAGGGGACGAAGACGAGCTGAGAGCCGGCGCTGCCGGAAAAAGAGGGAAAAACCGGGAAAAACCAGGCGATTAAGGGACAAAGACAAGCTGAGAGCCGGCGCTGCCGGAAAAAGAGGGAAAAACCGGGAAAAACCAGGCGATTAAGGGACAAAGACAAGCTGAGAGCCGGCGCTGCCGGAAAAAGAGGGAAAAACCGGGAAAAACCAGGCGATTAAGGGACAAAGACAAGCTGAGAGCCGGCGCTGCCGGAAAAAGAGGGAAAAACCGGGAAAAACCAGGCGATTAAGGGACAAAGACAAGCTGAGAGCCGGCGCTGCCGGAAAAAGAGGGAAAAACCGGGAAAAACCAGGCGATTAAGGGACAAAGACAAGCTGAGAGCCGGCGCTGCCGGAAAAAGAGGGAAAAACCGGGAAAAACCAGGCGATTAGTAGACGTAGTCGTGGTGGACGGCCCGCAGCGAGGGGACGAAGACGAGCTGAGAGCCGGCGCTGCCGGAAAAAGAGGGAAAAACCGGGAAAAACCAGGCGATTAAGGGACAAAGACAAGCTGAGAGCCGGCGCCGTTGGAAAAAGAGGGGAAAAACCAGGCGATTAATTAACAGGGGAAGCCGAGGAATGTTTCAACACTTCACGTAGAAATTACAGCTGGACACTCTCCAAAATAGCCCATTTTGGGGCATTCTGGCAGCGGGAGGACCCAAAATCTCCTGAAATTCCCCCAAAAGCCACTCAGCTTTCGCAGGAGAGGCGTTTCGCCCCGCGTGAAGGGAAGGGGCTGCGAGGCGATGATGTTTTTCCCGAGGATCGAAGCCCCGGAGGGTGTGACAAACAATCGGGCCGCGAATACAGCCTTCCCCCGTTGTGCAGGGGACGGGGCCTCGTCCCCATCTAACCTGAGAAGCAGGAAAAAATGCTTAAAAACAGCCTTTTTAGTGAATTTAGAAAACAAACATCAAGGAAAGGGCCTGGATACGCTAAGAGGCGGAGGTCGCGGTGAGGCTGAGAGACGCTGGAGGGGCGTGAAGGTGTTTTGGGGTGTCCCCGACCCCCCGAAACAGGTCACCCGGCGTCAGGCGGGGTTGTTGACGGCGAGAGGGACGAGGGTAGCGCGTCCCCGTCCCTGCCGGAGTCTGGCAGCAGACGAGAGAGGCTGGCAGCGCCCGGCAGGAAGGAAAAAAAAAAACCCCAAACCTCGCTTGTTCTTTGTTCACGCTGTCTCTCGCACCGCCGGGAGGGGTGAAGCGCCGTCAACCGTTCCCAGTTCTTTTTTTCTCGGATTTTTTTTTGGGGGGGAAAAGCCAGGAGAAGCTGTAAATCACACCTGGCAGTAGGCAAACGTGCCTCAAATCCATTTTGGAGCCTATTACGAGGCTTTCAACCAAAATCTAATGATTTTCCCCCGCCGCCGCCTGTTTCCCTCACCGGAATCAGTGGAAACCCCCCGTCCAGATCGCGTTCGGTGCCAAAAGAGGAATTTTTGGGCAAAAAACTACCTGTGGAAACTGTAATAACTTCACGCAGTCACCGTCCCTACCTTCTCGTCCCTTCGATTATCGTCTTCAGGCAGAGCTTGAAGACCTCGGCGAAGAACCCCAGGAGCTGGCAGTTCTATGGATTGAGGGAAAACAATGGGATTTGCACAATTCCTCCTTCTTTCGGGGTGCAGAGGGAGGACGTCGGGACACCCCCACCACCTTCACCAGCTTCTTTGCCCTCCCGGAGTCCGGCACCACGGATCCATCAACCCAAAATCCGCACGGATGTAGGAGTTTTGGGGGAAAAAAATCAGCCCCTGTGTGGATCTCACGGGGGTTTTGGGGGGACACCCCAATTCTCACCTCCACTTGCTCGTGCTTGGCATCCAGGAACGGCCCAAACTGCAAAGAAACGGTGAAAAATCAGACAAAACCGCAAGCGGGAACAACCCCCCCGCGTGTTGCCAGCCCCGGGAGCTGAGTGAAACACGTTAAACCGCCCAGAAAAAGGTATTTTTTTAATTATTCTAGTTAATTAAGCTCCAATTTTATCCTGCAACCCCAAAGCGGTCGGGGCAAACCGAGCCCAAAAAGGGGAGACCAATAAAAGCAGCGCATCCCTTCCGAGCAGGCAATCAGACTGCTGGGGACGCTCAAAGAGCACGATTTGCTCTTAAAACAGGGCTTTTTTGTTACTTTGGGGTGAAAAACGGGTGTTTCATCACTTT
>NW_009213478.1:1195-1565 GCF_000690835.1 Fulmarus glacialis | reverse complement strand
GCCCGAGCCGCCTCTCTCCTCACCAGCATTTTTTAATGCTGATTTTCAAGGTTTTGAAACCTCAAATGCGTTTTCGCGCTGCGGCCTCTTGTTTTATAAGATATAATTAGTTTAATTAATATAAATAATTGGTTTATATCATAAAACCGGGGTCCCCCAAGCCCCACCGAGATCGGGGGGGACCCCGTCGCCGCCGCGGCCCCTCACCAGGACGCAGACGTCGGGGCGGTCGCGGCAGATCACCTCGACGAGGTCGGTGAGCGGGTCGTAGGCGATGCTGTCGGAGGTGGTGTAGGGCCCGCAGGCCACCAGCACCATCCTCTGCTCTGCGGGGACAAAAAAAGGGGGGTTTTGGGGACAAAAAGAGGGG
>NW_009213478.1:503-1043 GCF_000690835.1 Fulmarus glacialis | reverse complement strand
GTCGGGGCTCACCTGGGGCCGGCTCCGTCGGCGTGTGGAAGGGAAGGGGCACCCCCTGCGGAAAAAACAGAAATTGCCTCAAAAATCCTCATTTTTCACCCCAAAACCAGCCCCGAACCCATTCATGGGACGCCGGTAACGCCACGCCGTCACCTCGTAGAGCTTCGAGACCACCATCCTCTTCCCGGTGCTGTTGGTCCCCTCCAGCGCCACGATCTAAAGGCGGGTGAGAAAATGGCGTCGGGCTCAAAATTTGGGGGAGGAAAACTGGGGTGCTCCCCTCCCGCACCCCAAAAATGCCGCGGCCGCACCTGGCCGGGGAAGAGGGAATATTCCTTCAGCTCCGAGAGGTCGAGAGGGATTTGTCCACCCGAGGAACGTTCTCGGTCGCCCTCCAGCACCACCGATTTGGCGTTGAGCTTCCCGTTGCTGTCACAACCGATCTGGCCCAGCACCGTCACCGGCTCCTACGCGGGGACGGCAACAAAAACCTCCAGAAAAAGCTATTTTTGCCCCCAAAAAACCCCAAAAAAGCAGGTG
>NW_009213478.1:0-454 GCF_000690835.1 Fulmarus glacialis | reverse complement strand
AACACCGAGGCGAAGTCCTCCAGGTGATGGTGGCTCTTCAGCACGTCACCGAGCTCCTCGATCCTCCAAGACAGCGCTACGGAGGGAGCACAGGCGTTATCCACACCCCAAAAAAAAACCCCCCGAAAACGGGGTTAACCACCAAATCGAGGCAGGGGTCACCTTCCCGAACCCCCTCCCCCGGCTGTGGCATCACCTTCCCGGATGTCAAGCGCTTTCTGAAACATGAATTTGTAGCTTTTTGTCAAATTTTCTTCCGGGGAACCAAAAACTTTCGGGGTACAACCGCGGCCGCCCCCACCGCTCCAGGAGGGACCCTGGACGGAGCCGAACGAGGCCACCACCTCGCCCCGGCTGCCGCGCGCCGTGTATTTTTGGGAGGGGGTGACGCTGCGGGGACAAAACAGGGGGTGACGGTGACGACCGGCGGCGGTGGCACCACCGCGAGCACCGG